>NC_047052.1:16217516-16520546 GCF_011762595.2 Tursiops truncatus
TCCCTGTTGAGTAAAACAGCAATAATCTAAGTATAATATCACCCCCTAGCCGCCTCTCACCATCCATCCTGCTGTCCCCCACTCCTGGCCACAGAAAGCAGTTGGGTGTCACCAAAAATATGTCATGTATGCAGGCTTCAGTTCTTAGTCTATTTTGTTTTTGAGTCCTGGGTTTGTTTTTTTAAAGAGTGGAAAAAAAAAATTTTTTTAATTTTTTCTGTCCTCAAAGAGCTTATAGTCCAGGTGGGAACACAAAATACCCATGAGGGAAATGGCATAACACAGTGTCAGACGAAGACCCCTAAATTAAATCCTCAAGTGACTCAAAGCATTTCTCTTTATAGTAAAAAAGCAGGTGGATGAGATTCTTCAAAGATGGCTTCCATTATAGTCTAAAACAGGATACATACTAGAGATAGGTCAAGGGCAAAGTCTAACAGATTATATTCATAAGCTAGGGCATGGTTTTGTCACTCAGTCATGGACGGAACTAGGGTGAGTCAAGCATGTACTTCTCACCTGGTCACAAGTCTAGAAGACCTTTGACCTCTGGGTTCAACCTGCCCTCATCCTGAGTCCATGAAATATTAACCTGGCAATGCGTCCTGATCCCTGTCCTCATTCTCCACAACAGCCCAGCTTCCCTGGACCAAGGGCTTGGTGCCTACAGGGCTAACTGAGCCCAGCCTCCTCCCTGGACAGCAATGCACTTCCCTCCTGCAGTGGCAGCAATGAGCTCACCCTGTACCTTGGTTTACATGGAGTTCCTTTCCAAGATGAGAGCTCTACCTCATCTCCACTATTGCCCATCCTTGGTTTCATCCCTTAAAGATGGGACTCACTCCCTCTACCCTCAAGTTACATTGAGTGTTCCACCACTTGAAGATGTGAGTGTCAACATCATTACATTGGATTACAGTGATTGCCACTATCCCAAGACCCTGGCTCCTATACTCCCTCCTTCCTACCCATCTGGCGTCATCATCACTCCAACTAGTTCAAACTCAACACAAACAAGGGCATGGATCAGACCCAACATACCAGTCTACTCTACGATCAGGCCCTCTAGCCAGCCCCTGGCATTAGACCTTCAACTGGGTCCGTTTTCTACCTAACCCATTCTTAATCCCCATGTTACAGAATCATACTGCTAAGGTGGCTCTTGGTGGTCAAGCCTGCTCAGGATATAAGAATTAGTCAGCAGTTTCTCCAACACCCTCTCATGGTATTAAATACTGGTAGCTAAGCAATGTATTTAACTTTGGAGTTCTTTGTTCTCTTAGAAGAAAAAAAAAAACCAACACTGAAATTGATGGGTTTGGGGATACCTCTCAGTTGCCATGCCTTCGGAATAGTAGGAAAACATCTACTGTCTAACATTTGTATCTGGTAATAATTGTATGGAGTAGTGAGGGTCACAGAGAGTTTATTCAATTTTACTCTTTGTTTTCACATTGATGGCATTAGGAAGAAAACTTCAATGAATCCTTCAGTGACCTCTGGCCCATTTTGTAATGCAGGACTCTAAAATTCAAGAGCTGAAGCTTGGATACAAGGTGGTGCTAAGGGGTAAAAAATGAACTATGGGTCCTTTTCCCTAAAGAATACCTCAAATACTTAAGGTTTGCAGGGCACCTAATAATTTCCAAATTATTTTCATACACATTATCTCATCTAGACCTGAGAACCCAGAGAAGGATGAGTTAGCCCCACTTTTCACAGATGAGGAAAATAAAGTCTGTCTGGGTTAAATGACTTGTCCAAGGTCAGCAAGACCAGTCTAGGTGGTAGACTTCCAAGTGTAGATTTAGTGATCTTCTTTGCTACACAGGTTAGTTCCTCTTCTTGTAAACACATTCTCCAAGTCGGCTGCCATCAACATCTGCCAAGCTGGGGCATTCTGAAAGCATGATGCAACCTATGGTACGTGTCTAACGTGCACTGCTGCATCGGGGAAAGGTGGGTACTTGAATCTGCGTTCTCAGGGCTCTTTGGCCAAATTCTAGGGCATCAGAGTGACAAAAAATTTTTTTAGGTCCCTTGGAGAAAAGACCATTTATGGGAATATCTGGATTTGTATCCCTTTGGGTAGAAGACCTTTTTTGGAAGCTTCCTGCTCAATCCAGAGCCTGACAACTGTGGACCAGGGCTAGCCTGAGATTCCCAGGACACTTCATTGAAACAGTCTTTTTACTCCCTCCTAATACCAGCTGAAGATATGTTTCGACATGTCAGATAGCCCTGGGTACTCTTATGCTGTAAAACTGTGTGCCACACAAGTGAGACCAAGAGGCCTTTGTAGATGGCAAATGAAAATCAGATTTATCTCCTGTCAGGATTAAAATACCCCAATGGGTGCTGCATTTCTGGGTGCATTAGTCTCTAGGGGCTGCCCTGAAATGAACACAAACTCGGTGGCTTAAGACAATAGCAATCTATTGTCTCAGTTCTGGAAGCCACGAGTCTGAGATCAAGGTGTTGGCAGGGCTAGTACTTCTGGAGGCTTTGAGGGAGAATCTGTCCTGTGCCTATCTTCTAGTTTCTGGTGGCTCCAGCAATCCTTTACACTCCTTGGCTGGAAGACTCAACACCCCCTTTTCTACCTCTGTCTTCACATGGCTTCCCCCTGTATCTCTCTGTGTGTCATATCTCTCTTTTTTCTTATAAGAACACTGGGTTTAGCATCCACCCTAAACTCAGGATAATTTCATCTCAAGATCCTTAACTAATTACATCTGCAAAGACCATATTTCCAAATAAGGTCACGTTCTGAGGCTCTGGGTCGACATGAATTTTGGAGGGACACTATTCAACCCACTATACTGGGTAATCCATTCCAAACACCCACAGATTTTCTTCCTTTGAACTAATTCTCCATGTCAAGCTGAAGCCCAAGTTCTCTTGCCCTGAACTTAAAGAAGTTGAATAACCATTAGCCACTCTCATCCCTACAAGATTTCCTCATTTACTTTCCTTAGAACACTCTGTAGTGCTTCCTCTACTAGGATAAAACGAGCCAACTTCTGGTGCATTTTCTGTAAACAAAGCATCCTGTTGGCCAAGGTCAAAGTCCAGTGTCCTCTCTTTCTTCAGATTCCACAGTACCTATTTAACCAGCACGGGGAAATGGAGAATATTTTTAAAGTTGGAGGGGACATTTACAGGCTTCATGCATTTGTTTCATTTCCATTCCAAGGCAGGATTTGCTTGTGTATCTTCTGGCCTAAGCAGCCCCTTAATTAAGACATGACTCACAACTCATTTTCATGGCAATAGGCCGCAATGTTATATACCTTAGAATATTTCAGTAATGAGCCTTACTGAACAGAGCAAACTCTTTGTTTCAGTGAGAAATGCTAATTGAAGGAATTTTTTTTTCCCCAAAAGGACACTGAATAGAAACCAATGTACTAAGCAAAATGTAGATGATGCCTCCCTTTTATCTGCCATTTCTTCTAACAGAAAACAAAACACAATCTCAACCAAACCAACAGTTCTGGCAGGAAAAAGAAAAAAAAAAAAAGCCTCAATATTTATATTCTCCAACAAAGTGGGTAAGGAAGGAAGAAAGGTGAATGCTACAAATACCATGCAAAACACCAGTTCAGTTTCTTTCAGCAGCTGGAAGAAAATGTCTCAGCAGCCCCCTCCCTTTAAATTTTTTTAGTTACCAAATTCCTTTATGTTTCTTTTCTTACAAAAGTGACTTTATAGGTCATTAAACAACTATTAGACGCACAAGTGAGCAAAACCCAAAGCATGGACCTTTTTCCTTTGATTTTTTTTTCCAGTTTTTGAGAGTTTGGGTATGTTTGTTAATGCCTTTGTGGGCATTTAAATAGTCTATCCATTTGTAACATCCCCTGAATAAGCCAGCTCAAGGAAACTTGCCTTGCATTAGCACACCTGCTGGGCCAAAACATGAACACGTATTACCCCAAATGGGACACCTCATTTGCCAAACAGATTCAAACTTCAAATTACCTGCTTCTTTGGATTGCTACACCTGGTTTTCATCAACCTGCATGGAACTCGATTTTCTACTTTCTCTCTTCCTCCCTGGGTTGGACAGGAAAGGAAAAGGCAAAGAAACAGAGAAGAGAGGGAAGGCGGAGGTAAGGACGGCTAAGTCCTATTACCAAGGTCATCACCGGACCCAGGCATGGTGTAGCCCTCTCTAGTCACCAGAACAGGCTGGTGTCAGGGTGTAAGGTCCCCTTCTCCTGCAAATGTCTTTGGTAGTGAAATCTATCAAAGGAATCTCAAAACAAATTACATGGTAAATTAGTGTCTCAGTTCTGGCCTAGTCTCCCTGCCCCACTGTTCGCTCCATGGGTGAGCTGCTGGCGAAAGCCTGCCAGATAAACAGATTACAGAATGTCATGTGCCTCAGGCCGCTCCGCTTCATGGCCAAACTTTTCCAGCCCAGGCAGTTCATCTGATTCACACGGGTCACAGGCTGCTTCAATTAATGGCCCCCTAATGACTCAAGTTTGTTCCCTAATGTGGAAGGGTAAGTGGATAGGAGTCAGGCCAGGGACTTGAAGCATACTGGTCCCTTTCCACCCTCTACCGTGAATGCTCTGCCCCAAGATGACTTACATAAGAAAAGAGGAAGTGGGCTTGGAAAGAATATAGAATTCCTTTCGGATAGAAACCTTTTATGTCACTTTCCTATCGGTACCAACGCGATTCTGAGTCTTCAGGGGTCTGTGGGTCCTAGGGTAGCGAATAACAAGCCCCGATATGAAAACAGAATACAGAAAACAAATTAGCATTTTGAAAATAAAAAGCCTGGCTTTTAATCCTATTAAGATTGTGGCGTTTGTTTCTCTCCCCCTCCCCTAAAAACTCTGAAAGAGATACACCAATGTTCCATTACCATAAATGCTGAAATCAGCATTTCCTTTGAAAGAAGTTGTTAATATTTGGAAATGGTCGGATTCCCAATCCAAGCTTTGATTGTTATTCTATACTAGCCAGCAAGTGCCAAGGTCACGGGGAGATTCACCTGCAGACTGAGCTAAATGAATCCACTTGGCCACAATGCATGTATAATTTAACATTCTCCTCTTGCGTACTTCCATGCATTCCTAAAAAATATTACAATAGCAAATTGGTTTCAAAATCATGCATTATGTATCCTGAAATTAGGCCTGCCAGTGAAACCTGTATATACAAACATGTACACTCCCAGGCAGGGCCGGAAGAACACACAAATGCTGTTGATGCCAGGAAGAAGCTTGAGAAGAACGGTTAATTCCAGAAGCAATCCACTGTCACTTCTTTTATTATCTTAATTTGTGCATTTGGAAAGAAAAACAACAAACTGATCATTTTCAGTTAGAAACCTAATTACCCATTTTCCTTGTAGTGTCTCCTCTCTGAGAAGGTGGGGTGTGCTACTGGAGGGAGGCATCTGGTGTCCTAAAAATAGGCTTGCCAGGCAGTTTTTATAAGCTTTACTTAAAAAACAAATATTCCTTGAATATTTAAAAGTCTTCTTTTCCTGTGATCTGACACTTTGCAAGCAGACGTTTTACGGGAACTGGACTTTAACAAAGCTTCTTTGAAACATTAGAGATGAAGATATCAAAAACGTCCTTACGAATTTGTGTTAAGAAATACACTTGCTCGGCTGTAAGCTTTCATCACTGAGTTATCCAAAAAAAGTTAACATATTCAGGAAGCTCCTTAGGATTCCCATCACAAATGCAACCCCATACAATGTTTCCCTAATAGATGCTTGCTTCTGCCCTGCAACTTTCATCTGAAGTTAAATACACATTGATTTAGCATCTTTTACAACATAGGTATGGTTTACTCATGCACAATATGCATGTTTCTTAAGATGCCTATATATGAATCATTCAGATTAAAGTGCTTTTCTGACTCCTTCATTTTTTTTCTATTTTAAACATTTATATCATACTGAAAAAAGTTCAAACTCACAAATTACATTAGTGAATTCTAAGGCAAGATTTCTCCCCCAAAAAAGTGCGTTCCATGATACAGAAAGCATTTGATCTTAAAAACATGAGAAAGAAATTTAGCAGAGTTTTCTCCTTGAAAAGTTTCTTAGGCATGAACTTGATCTCTCCATATTAAAAGAAAAAATCTAGTTTATTTCAGTAGGGGATTTGTTTTTCATTAACTTGCAAGCTAAACGTCACTGGTATGTTTCTATTGGTCTACTAACTTGCTGAATAAAACAACAAAATTCCTAAGAGAACCACTTATAAATCTCCTTAAATTAAAATCAGTCTAATTTTTATTATAAAACAGTCATCATGATAGGCTTTGTATTTTAAAGGCAATGCCCAGATCTAAAAAGTTTAATTCCCTGACAAGAGCTTCTAATAAAGATAAATCATGGGTAAAATTAGATCCTGTACCTTCCCTTCTCAAGAAAAAAAACAAAAATACAAAAAGAAACCAAAAAATATATATATATATGTGTGTGTGTGTATATATATGTGTGTGTACATATATATACACACACACACATATATATACACAAACACTATGTTAAGGAACATTTCTCCCTAATTTCGTTTCGAGGTAGTGATATGACTAGACATATAGCTTTTCTACAGTGAAATTATAAGGAATAATTTTTTTCTCTAATCTAATCAATAAGATCTGAAAATGGGAAATATTAACAGCATAATTTCTGATTTCTTTTGTATTGTAATTTAGGTTGACATATTAAAGCTCTGCTTTTCAGAAGAACAATCAAGAAATTATTGATAGAAATTAAATATTACTGACAATTGAAAATGCATTTTTATTCTCATTTCCTACATCTAAAAATACCACTCCCACCTCCCATTAAAGATAATCTAAGCTGAGATAGTATAAAAGTAAAAATGAACCAAAAAACTTGGTCCTTTTCTGCTAAACTAAAAGGTGATTTATATAAGTAATAAGCAAATTCCAGAGTATCTATATATGTGTACGTGTGTGTGTGTGTGTGTGTGTGTGTGTGTGTGTGTATGAAAATCCTCTAAAAATGCCTCAAATTGTAATCTGCAGGCTAAATGATTAAACTCTCTCTGGGTTCGTTGGCTGCAGAGCTATAGCCTTCATTTTAGCTGTGGGCTATTTTAAGCTGAATACAAACTGCTTTTTTATTTGTTATTAAAGGCAGTTCACATCTTACACCACCTTGTGTATATTAGTGTACAGGCCGACGTACACAATTAAGAGAAGTATTAAAATAAAAATGGAAAAATAAAAAGCCTTCAGTAATAATTAAATTTCATTCCCATAACACTACAAGAAACAGTTATTTAGCCAACTTTTCTAATACTGATATGAAAATCCTAAGTGATAATTTCATGGCACAAATAAAAATGTATTACAAACTCCTCTTTGGTTTTTGTGACAACAGTGTTTCAAATTGGGCTTTAAAAGGTGTTCTAATAACCACGATATATTTTTATGATGAATTGTAAATATATAAATTCATAGATGATAAAATACATAAACTCATATGTTCAAAATTATATCAGTGAAAAGGACTAAAATTTGTCCTTTTAGTAATTTGTAAATAAAAATTTGTCCTTTTTGAAATTTGTAAATAAAATTACAAATAAGAGGCCCAAAAATTCTAAGGAAGAGCATCAGAAGTCAATGCTTTCTGATTCATCTTAAGCAGAACAGTTTTAAAACAGGCCTCTCTAAACAGCTACCTAAGCAGGATTTGAGGAGAATAATTCCCTAATGCCACTTAAAAAGAGAAAAGTCGATGGGAAGCATCAAAAGGGTTTTGAATGTAAATATTCTTAAAGCAACTTTTTCCTGAATTGGCAGCCCAGAGAGTCAAACAGATAGCATGACGATAAGGTAGACACAGTCAAAATTCTTGGGTTGGTCTGGGGCTGTTTTATGTAAGAGTGTGCCAGGAATTCCAGTTCTTCAAGAGTCAAGGCCTGAATTCAGCAGCCTCCAGTTCTGTCCCCGACCTGGCCAACTGCCAGAAAATGACACACTTCCAAGGACAAAGTAAGAACGGTTTTTCCCTGCTCCCTAGACCCAAGCTGCTGGCTTCAGAGTGAAAACTCCTAGGAGCCTTAAACTTGGCCACTTTTAGCAGGTCAAAGACAGAGAGGGGGAAGGAGAAGACGACATAAAGCTGTCTTGAGCCTCCCCTCTCTGTCGGCCTAATGTTGCTTGGTCCACAGAACAATCGCAACAATAAAATGCAGTGTATCCTGGGGTCCTCTCTGAAAGAATAAAACTGGTAGCCTGTCTGTCACGCTGAATACTGAACCAGAAGCTTACACCGTGGGGTTCGGTGCCTTGAGCCTGGCTGCATTCACAGGCGAGGCAGACAGATGCACGGCCTTTGACAAAGCCAAGAGATGGGCATTTCAAAAATAAAATCCTCTCCCAATTACAGGGAACCCTTCCTCCCTGAGACCCCACAGCACTCTATCAACCTAAATTGGAGTCCTGTCTACCGAGCTGCCTTCAAGGCAGCCACTCCAGTATAAATTGGATCAAAGGCTCTCAGATTAATTCCGGGAAACCTATATTCATCTTTGTATATCTTTATTACAAAACTAGCCACAAGACTGGTCTACAATTTTCATTACCAGAACGGCTTTCAGAGCTGGATTACACCATGGTTTATCCCTCTGTGACCCCAAACCATCTTGTTAGCCCCATTATTGTATATTCATGGAACACACCTGAGCCCAAGATAATAAGAGAGTTATAGTGAATGAGGGGAGGGGTGCGTTTTGTTGCGTTTGATGCATGGCTCTTCTGCAAGAATACTGAACCTACAGCAGGCACCCCCTCAATTTCATGCCTCACTCCCGCACTCCCTTTTGTGCCCTAACACCTAAGACCCCACAACTCTCCCCAATTTGAAGGGAAGAGAAGGCGTGTCTGGACTTCTTGGTGAAGGCCAAACTTCATTTCTAAAATGGGTGTGAGGGGTAGCTGTATCCTTCCTGGGCTGGTCTGGGTTATGGAAGGCAGGCCCCACACCCTCTGAAGCCATGGTACAGAGGACCCCTGGACCTTCACGGAAAAAGAGCAGGATTTTGGCTCCCAAAAGGAGGGTGAGACTTTCGTGTCCATGAACTAGAAGGTGGGAAAGAGGGTGGTCAACACTCTTGGCTGTAGCTCTATTTGACGAATAATGTTTGTCTCACTGAAGTGTTGTTTGCAGAATGCAGCCTCCCGCTGGCAGGTATCAAATAAGGTTAACTTGACAATGATGATTATAATCTAACTACTAGATTATTTTAATATCTACTGATATTATAGATAACCATAATATTTCTAACAATTATGTTAGAATTAAATGGTTTATTTTCCATCAGCTTAGTTGTTTTTCTCTCTCTCACTCTCTCTGTATGTGTGTGTGTGTATATATACACACACACACACATAGGTATATATATACACACACATAATTATATATAGACAAGACATACACATGTATGTTTACACACATAGGTATATAGATACCCACATATATTTATAATCATATATATACTCACAAACACACATGTATATATTATAATACATAACTACATAGCATACCATTTTATATTTACATATACACATATGGGCGTGCACACACACACAATTAGCTGTAGCTCTCTAGCCTCTTTCTCACACAGCCTATAGTCTTCCTCTGTTGAGCAGTACCTACAGTGACTCTCCAGCCTGCTCCCTTCCTCTTTCCCTACTCCCCTTCCCCTTCCTCCCTTCTTTTCTCTCTTTCTTCCTCCCTTTCTTCTGAAATAATGCCAGTTTGGTTCTTAAGACAGGAAGAAGAACCCGGAAGAATAATCCATTATTTATATACTCCAGGGAAACTAGAAGATCTCTATTTTCTTATTCCATTCACTCACTGTGAGGCTAAAGTACAATGAGACTGATTTCATATGTGGATGCAAAAAAGAAATAGTCTTACTGTTTTATGGTCATGTTTTGGTTCCTCTTTAAAAAGATCACCTTTTTATTTCTCATTGCTTAGAGAAATGTTGTAACAGCTTTATCCAGATAGGTGACTATGTACCTTGTTCTTTGGACCTTAGATCCTCTCAGGAAGTGGACCTTAAACTTACCTGGTTATCAGGTCATCCTGGTCTTGCTACTCAAATTGGGGCAGGCACACCATGCATCCAGAAGCTTGCTGGACTCACAGCATCTCAGGCCCCACCCAACACCTACTGAATCAGAGTCTGATTTTCAACAGATCCCCAAGTTGTTTGCATGTGCTTTAAACTTTGGAAGCTCTGGCCTTAGGGACTTTTAATTACTGATTTCTGGACCCTACTTCAGATCCACTAAATCAAGAAACCAGGAACTTATATATTATAAAATTCTGCAGATGAGTCTGATAACCAGCCAGACTGAAGATCCACTAAATTAAGATTTGACTGTATGTCTTCTAACAGCTACATTGACAAAGGGAAATGGATGTCCTCAAACAAGGGGTTTTATTTCTGTCATCCCTCTGCTCAGTTTCTTCAGTGGGTCTCCGTCACCTCTGCTTTTGGCGTCTCGGTGTGAGATTCAGAGTCCTTCATCAGGAGACCATTTCCCTAAGTGGTCTTTCATCTCCTTTACCCACTTCATTCTCCTGCCCCGACCAAGCTAAATAATCACCACCTACCCTGATTTCTCATGACTTCTCCTCTGTCCCTTAGGAGAGTTCTCTCTGCCTTAGTGCATTCATATCTGCCGTCTCCTTCAAAGTGCCTCTGAAGACCCACAGCCTCCTGGTTGTCTTGCCCACTGCCCATACCCTAGTTAGCACTCTCCTTTGTTCTACTTGTCTTCCATCTTCATGTGTTTAATTTTAAAGTCACCACTTTGTACTTGTTATAGACTGATGTTTGTGTCCTCCCCAGTCTCTCAATGTTATGGTATTAGGAGATGGGGTCTTCGGGAGATAATTACAATTAGATGAAGTCATGAGGATGGAGCCCTCATGAGTGGGATTAGTGCTCTTATAAAACTCACAAGAGAGCTTGCTTTCCCTCTGCTCTCTGCCTTGTGAGAATACAAGGACAGGTTGGAAGTGGACTCCCACCAGAATCCAACCATGCCGGTACCATAATCTTGGACCTCCCAGCCTCCAGAACTGTAAGAAATACATTTCTGTTGTTTATAAGCTACCCAGTCTCTGGTACTTTGTTATAGCAGCCTGAGCAGACTTAGTGTTCATTAACACTTTCCTTTAAAAATGTTCCTCATGAAATTTTGCATGAATTTTTAAAACTAAGCCATAAGTTCATATAGTTATACTTCTTTACAGATTCCCCTTCTCCATGCTCCAGGTCACTGTTACCTGTTATTGTGTTCTGCCCACTACATAACACATTATGGGTTAACCAATTTTCAGAACCCTCCCTCCTTCATGGTACAAGTGAAAGAAGAATAAAACTTCAAAAGCATCCAGGATTCCAGCTAATTTGTCCCAAAAGGAACCTAGGGGAAGCAGAACATTCCCAGAAGTATTTAAAAACCAGTGGTTCATTCTCAGAAGCTGCAGAAGGGGTTGCCAGCTGAGACCTTCAGTAATCTCCCTGCTCTGGGCACATGATGATTTGGGCTCCGTTTTATTGTTTCTTCCGTATGCTGATTGGTTTTGATTCATTATACAACACAGAGTCCATGAAAAAAGTCATTTTTCAAGTTAACAGGCGCATGATGAAATTAAAGTTTTGTAAATTTGCAGGTGGGAAAAACATCAACCTGGAACCAATATAAGAGATCTTGAGTAAGAGAAATATACATAAGAGGGCAACATACTGAGACTTGCCTTGTTTGAGGATGTGGATATTTGCTATTAACATGGAAGGCTTGGCAAGGGGAAATCCGTGCTCCTCCTTCCATCTCTATGCGTACCAGTTTCCCCTGGAGCTTTTCTTGTCTTGCCCTTTATCTGGATGAGGGCCTGACTCTGGTTCTTGTCATATCTCACTCTTGCCGTGGGGCCCTCGGGTTCAGTAGACAGAGAGCTGCATGACCCAGGGCCATGTGAGTGTATCCCACTGGACATGCTGCATGCCATTCAATTCCTCTAAGCCCTGACCAGCTCAGACCCCGATGATTGTGTTCCTTTCCTGTACCCAGGGTAAAATATGGCAGGCTTTACCATGCGAGATATGCACACAAAACATATTTTCAGGATGAATGGAAGCCAAACCCCTTCTTCCTCCTTTATCCACTTCTTTTTGTCTTTTTCTCTTCTGCCTCTTTA
The DNA here is from genome assembly GCF_011762595.2 of Tursiops truncatus. Taxonomy (NCBI): domain Eukaryota; kingdom Metazoa; phylum Chordata; class Mammalia; order Artiodactyla; family Delphinidae; genus Tursiops; species Tursiops truncatus. Next base: position 16,229,752 of record NC_047052.1, read on the forward strand.
TTTTTACCTGATACTTTTCTTGACCATTTCCCTCAATTTTTAAAATTCTGAAATGTCCACTGAAATGATCACAACACCCATTGGGAGGAAAACACACCACAGCACTATTTTTTTTTGAAGCTTTGCTAAAAAACAATCCCCTTTTAAGCAGTGGCAGCCAGAACTCCGTAATCTGTACATACAATTTAATCCTTTAAAGAATCAGCAGGGCCCATATCAATCAAGAGCCTTCATCAACTTGTAAAAACAATATTTTGATTCAATCAGATTCAAAGCCCTGAAATTCTCAGCTAATTAATGCAGGGTCACTCAGGGGCTGTGCAATGGTGGCTGGAACAACGGTCAAATATTTACCCTTGGCACACACACGTTTGCATCACCCAAGGATTTGAACGATGGGCAAGAATAGATAATGCACCTATGGCTGCAGAAGGTTTCATCTGGCACAAGTATCTGGATAAATAATTATTACGAAGGGAGGAAAGAAGAGAAATGATTCTTCCATCGTCATAGATGCACATAGGGAAGTAAAAGTCTGTTAAAGGTAAATGGACAGGGACCCTCCAATATCCTGCTAACCATTCTGTTTTAATATTCCATAGGTCCCAAGCAGAGAGGTGTTTTGTACAGTCCTTCCTCTAACATGCAAAATAAATGACAGGTTTACAATTTCCTAAGAAAGCAGATTCAATACATGGGATCTTTTGTTAGGTCTAGATTCCAATAAATATGCTTTGGTTTGCACCTTCAGACATTTTGAGACTTTGTGTATTTTAGGGGAAGAGGGCTATGGGAGCATATGCAAAATCATATTGTTTATGTTTATTTCTAAGTGTCACTGCCAAGCATGTTAACACCTTATGCACACATAAAAACACATGATTTACTTATACAAATGCAGAAGGAGAAAGCAGGATGCCTCGCTACTGATAAAAAGTAATAATTTGGATTTCTTCTCTTAAATCATGGATGATAGGTAATCAATCGGAAATGAAGTTCATGCAGACACTGTATCTTTGGCCCCTACCTTTCTTCTTTCTTTACTTTTGGCCTCTCCTCTAAACTCTTTAAAAGTTGTTCATGGTGATTCTTGTTGTGATATTTTACTATATAGTTTTGCAAGATGTTATTACTGGGAGATACTGACTATGGAGTATATGACATATCTCTGTATTATTTCTTATAACTGCATGTCAATCCAAAATTGTCTCAAAATTAAAAGTTTAATTTAAAAACTCATATATTGAATAGTTGTACGATAGATACAGAATTGAGTAGGCTTTTTCTTATGTTGTTATTTAAACATTTCCACTCATGTGCCTGCCCCCTTACCCTCACTTCCCAACCTTCAAAAAAAATTCTACAAAAAGCAGAGAGGAAGAAACTGTTCACAGCAGCCTTCTCTTTCCTTAAGATTGAGGCACTATGGGCTGTACTTCTGCTTTAAAAGTCCTAAATTTATCTTCAAGGGGGCTAAAAGAGACAATATGTGCCTTTTAGAAAAAATTAATTGTTAAATGATGGTCAGCCATGGATCTCCTTATATCCTCCACATTTTTATAGTTATCACCCTATGAATTTTAATATTAGAGTGAAGTTTAGAAAAATTATTTGCCAGGAGAAAATATGGTAGTTTCAAACACGTTCCAGATCAAATATCAAACCTCTTCCAAATTAGGCCGCGGTGGTCATTTCAGGGATTCCTGGTAACATACGTATAGTGAACTTGCCCATTGCTGAGCTTCTGATTGACATGAATCACTGCATCCAATATGATTGTTGAGCAATCGGCCTTGATCACTGCGATAGACCAGATGGATGCTGTGGCTTTGCTCAAGCTCAGCATTTCACAAATACAACGAAGCTTGGATTCATAGGATGCTGCCAAGGTTATTTTTTAAAACACTCAAGCTGGTCTACCTGGGGCTACTTGATAGAACATTTGGACTAAATTAAATAGGCACTTCTGTCAGACAACTGATTTGATTTTTTCCCCACTGTATTAACTGGTTATTTTGATTTTCTATAGACATTTAAAAGACTTACAGAATTATAGACTCAAAGAACTTTAGCGCCAAAAGGGTCCTTAGAGATGACACAGTCTATAGTTCCCCCCAAAGTTTCATAGGTGTTAAATGAAAAAAAAAATCAAGGATAAGACTATTTTCACAAGAGCTCATGCAGCTCAATATCAAAAAAACAAACAACTCAATCCAAAAATGGGCAGAAGACCTAAATAGACATTTCTCCAAAGAAGATATACAGATTGCCAACGAACACATGAAAGGATGCTCAACGTCACTGATCATTAGAGAAATGCAAATCAAAACTACAATGAGGTATCACCTCACACCAGTAAGAATGGCCATCATCAAAAAATCTACAAATAATAAATGCTGGAGAGGGTGTGGAGAAGAGGGAACACTCTTGCACTGTTGGTGGGAATGTACATTGATACAGCCACTATGGAGAACAGTATGGAGGTTCCTTAAAAAACTACAAATAGAACTACCATACAAGCCAGCAATCCCACTACTCGACATATACCCTGAGAAAACCATAATTCAAAAAGAGTCATGTACCACAATGTTCACTGCAGCACTATTTACAACAGCCAGGACATGGAAGCAACCTAAATGCCCATCGACAGATGAATGGATAAAAAAGATGTGGCACATGTATACAATGGAATACTACTCAGCCATACGAATAAACGAAATTGAGTTATTTGTAGTGAGGTGGATGGACCTAGAGTCTGCCATACAGAGTGAAGTAAGTCAGAAAGAGAAAAACAAATACCATATGCTAACACATATATATGGAATCTAAAAAAAAAAAAAAAAAAGGTTATGAAGAACCTAGGGGCAGGACAGGAATAGAGACGCAGATGTAGAGAATGGACTTGAGGACATGGGGAGGGGGAAGGGTAAGCTGAGATGAAGTGAGAGAGTGGCATGGACTTATATATAATACCAAATGTAAAATAGATAGCTAGTAGGAAGCAGCTGCATAGCACAGAGAGATCAGCTCAGTGCTTTGTGACCACCTAGGGGGGTGGGATAGGGAGGGTGGGAGGGAGACGCAAGAGGGAGGGGATATGGGGATATATGTATACATATAGCTGATTCACTTTGTTATACAGCAGAGACTAACAAAACATTGTAAAGCTGTTATACTCCAATAAAGATGTTTTTTAAAAAAGGTAAGGGTATTTTCATTAAATATATTTGGGAAACGCTGAGCTAAATAGTTCAGTTGTTTGATTGGCTCCTTATGTGTTATGACTCTAAAAGACAAGAATGTAATATGCAGGTTCTTTCAAGCTTATAGTCAACATGGAATCTTCTTTTTCCTTTATTGCCCCAGACCAGAATTCCAATTAACACGTTTTGAAAAAATATGATGTACTACAAACTATTTTATAGATAGGAAAATGGACACTTCAAGTAATTTGCCTTATTTAAAATGCTTCTTTTATATGGAGTTAAAAATCAGGTTCGAAGCCTTTAAATTCCCATTCTAGTTATTTTGGCTTAACCAAAATGCATTTACTTTCATTTGTATTATGAAAAATGTCAGACATATTCAAAAGTAGAGAAAATAGACAATATCCTCCATATTCCCATTATCCAGATACAATAATTTTCTAGGTTTTTCTTTACCTCTTCTTCATATGTATATTATATACATATAAAATGTATAATTTATATATAAGCATATATGAAAATATATACAACATTCTTGGATAATGTTACAAGGGATTAAATGAAATCATGCTGTCCTTATCATTATGAAGTACTAATTATTTCATTAGGGTCTGTAAATTGTGATTATCTAATTTTATAATATTTTCGCTATGTGTTAGTTGAAATTCTTCTATAAAAAACAAGTTTCCCTCATTAACTGGGACTATTTATTACCCAGACATACAACCCATATAGGAAAGACAGGATAAATGCTTACTTATTTCTTTCCTTTTAGTTGCCAATTTTCAGAGTAAAGACACATGTACCCCAATGCTCATTGCAGTACTATTTACAACAGACAGGACATGGAAGCAACCTAAATGTCCATCAACAGATGAATCAATAAAGAAGATGTGGTACATACCTACAATGGAATATTACTCAGCCATAAAAAGGAATGAAATTGGGTCATTTGTAGAGATGTGGATGGACCCAGAGTCTGTCATACAGAGTGAAGTAAGACAGAAAGAGAAAAACAAATATCGTATATTAACATATATATGTGGAATCTAGAAAAATGGTACAGATGAACCAATTTGCAGGGCAGGAATAGAGATGGAGACATAGAAAATGGATGTGTGGACACAGCAGGGGAAGGGGGGTGGGATGAACTGGGAGATTAGGATTGACATAGACACACTACCATGTATAAAACAGATAGCTAGTGGGAACCTGCTGTATAGCACAAGGAACTCAGCTTGGTGCTCTGTGATGACCTAGTTGGGTGGGATGGGGGAGGGTGGGAGGGGGATCCAAGAGGGAAGGGATACGTGTATACGTATAGTTGATTCACTTCATTGTACAGCAGAAACTGACACAGCACGGTAAAGCAACTATACACCGATTAAAAAAAAAAGACGCAATATCAAGAGAACTTCAGAGAAGAGTGGGTGTAGGGGCATTAGGAAAGATTTTTCTGGAGGAATTTACATCACAGCATAGTCTTAAAGGATAAGGGATGGGGAGCTTTGCATAGATGTAAGAGAGATCATGGTGTTTTCAGATACTGCAATTTGTTCTTTATTACTGCATCAGAAAATAAAAGTGGAAATGAGAAAAAGAGTTAATACTAATGGTATCCAATTAGTGCTGGTGGTTGCTTTTATTTTTTCTTTCCCCCGGCTCTTCTTTCTCCCTCTCTCTTCATTTGAGTGTCACTAGACTCAATGTGTTTCAACCAATTTCATCCCTTATTCTTTTGATTCTCACAGTGTCCCATTTCTTGCAAACAGGAGCCCATTCATGTTTATTCTTGTGTCCTTGGACATGATCCTTTAATTTTTTGTATCTTCTTTACTTGCCGGCACAATAAGATATCTTGTTATGAACTTACATATCTCCTGCCACAGATTGGAACCAGCCAACTCTTTAAGAAGCCCTAGTTTCTTTAAGTGGGGAATGGTACTTAGAAACCATAATTTGGACACTATGAATGTTCATAACTTTTGGGTTACCATTATTTTCAGGTCTGTTAAGTGGACAGGTCTAAAAAATACCCATCTTGCCTTTTGAAGAAAATGTTCTTAGCAGAAAGCTATCAAAAAATAGCCAGACAATTGGCCTTCTCCAAGTATTTTCAAGAGAAGGGAATTTTACATTATAATTCAGGTACAAGCCTACCAATATCAAGAATAAAGTAATGGCATTAATGAGTGGTTCACCTTTGTTTATGTGAGTGATGTTATATGGAATATAGTAATTCCTTCTCAAGTCCTATCTACATTAACATTTCAACTACAGCAGTTGGGAACTAAGCTCAATAAATAGTATAGTTCTGCCTCCTCTGTTCAGATCCGAAATCAGACTTGTCATTTGAAGGAACAAAAAAGATGTCCATAAATGGACCCCTATTACATTAAAATAAGTCCCAGGGATTAAGCTTGAAGTGTTTAAATGTAAGCAGTAACTTTTTAAAGTATTATAGTTAAATAATTATTTATTTTATTACAGCAGTGTAAAGGGTTAATGTTTGCATTACCATACATGTCACTAGTTGATCATAAAACTTGGAACAAATTTTCCATTTAAAATAGTGAACTGGGTACATACATATACTTCCCCTTCCTTTCAAGTTCCCTCTGAAATAACTGAAACACTGTTTTTCAAGTGAATAATGGCATGGTTATACTACAAGACAAAATATGGATTAAGACAAGGACTAGAAAATGGAATGAAGAAAGCAAATGGAGTCCCAGCCTGTTGGAGAATTCAGAGTAAGAAAAACCATAGTACAAAACCCTAGAGGCAAAAATATGTTTTAAAGGAGTTCTGGAGAAGTTTCAAGAAATAAACAATACAAAGATTGAGCCATATTGAAATGGGAACATGTGAATATGTGCTTTACGTTAGCTTTCGCTCACCTTCCATGAGGTTGTGTCTAATCTTCATAAATCCAAAGTTATGATGTACTTATTTCTACAAAACCCCAAATGGACACACATCTCAGTCCTGCAAACTTCCAACATTCTTCACAGTTAAGACACAGGAAGATAGGAAATTAAGTCTAAATCTAATGATAACTAATAGTTATCCAGATTTCCCATCTGGACCTAACTCTTGCCTTAGAGGGATATCAGATGACACATAGCAGGAGAGCTTAAACAGCCATATAAAATCCACATGCTAAGATTTGGGGATTAGTTCCAGGTACTAACAATGTTGTGAAGCTTCAATCACTATTGTACTGCTTTATCTTATATAAATTGTAGCATTTGCTTAATCCAAATATTAAAGACTATGTGATTCATTTCTTGTGCTAGTCTTAGGACATGGGGGAATTACAACTTCAGGGTTGTGGGGAGTGCCTACAAACCACCGGTTTCCCCGGGGAACTCTGATATGGTCTTGAAAAATGCTTCTGAAAATCTTAACATGTACTGACATATCTGGGCTAATGAAGCCCCTTTCCTTCTCATCTACTGCCATACCTGCATACTCCTTTCCCTACAAAGAGTGAGCCTGTAATACCTGTTCCAACAAAAAGCCCTCCCATTTGAATCAAACCTACAAAATCTGAATAAAATATAGCAGGTCTTAAAATTGACAACTAATCTTACAAGAAGAAGGAAATTCTCAGGTACCAGGAAGAAAGAGTGGGTTGCAAACATGAGAAGTAAACATTTGAGCTATCATTGTGAATAGTGGGGTGGGGACAAAGGCATGTGTTTCAGATTTAGGACTCCAGTGATTTGGGACTTAATGGCCAGGTAGAGACAGAAAATACGATTGTATGCATTGTGTGCTGGGAAGTTATTTCAGTTAATTTGGAATCCTCACAGGGCTCATCCTCCGTAAAAGTTAGGCTAGTAAGAAATTTTGCCATCCTAACCGAGGAGATAACAATGAAATTTAAATACCTGAGATTTGGGTAGGAAAAACAGTTGTACTTTTATAGGAAGGCCAAATCCCAGAAATTAATGCATACAAAATCCTTTTGGACAGACAAGACCCAATCCAGGTGACAAATGCCTCCGCCAAAGATTAAACTCACAATCCAGATTTACAAATTATACCATGAAAAAAACCTGCCTATCATGAGAATCAACAAAACCCATAAAACGGAATATTAAGACTCTCTAGAACTTCTACTAGAATCTTAAAGATTCTAATCGGATTCAGATAGAGACTGTGATATGAGTGTATATAAAATTATTAAAACCACAGAAAAGAATTAAAAAGCATAGGAAAGGAATTACTCATTATGCAAAATGAACAGGGAGATTGAAAGTAAATTAAATAGAACTTTTTTAAATAAAAAAAAACTGTACTTAGTCACCAAAATCTAAAAACTCAAAGAGCAAGCTAAAGCAGATTGGAAATAAATAAATGAAGATAGAGTTAGTGAACCGGCAGATATATCTGAAGAATTTATCCAGAGTGTAGTACAGAGAAATTAAAATATGGAAAATGTAAAAAAGTGGTTAAGAGAAATGACATTTAGAGAGAGGCGTTCTAACATACATCTAACTGGAGTCCCAAGAAAAGAAGAGAGAATGGGTAGAAGATACACTAGAAATAATGGCAGAAAATTTTCCATAAGTAATGGAAGTCAGATTTCCTAGAGCTTACTAAAACCCAAGCAGGACAAATGACAATAAATCTCTATCTAGACACATCACTGTAAAATTGTGGAATAGCAAAAAAAACAAAACAAAAAAAAAACAAACAAAAAAAACCCCAATATATAGAGAGAGAGAGCACACGAGCAAAGCATATAGTTTACCTTTAGAGGAGGAACAGACTGACAACTGACTGCTGAAACAATGTTTCAGAAACAATGAAAATGAGAAGCCCCCAGAATGAAATCCTCAATGTATTAAGAAAAAATAACTGTAAATACAGACTTCTACAAGCAGTGGGACAATCACTGATGAAGATTTTAATTCATTTCTCTCTGTTATTGATAGGTGAAGCAGACAGAAGGTCAGCAAGGGTACGGAAGATCTGAAAAACACAAAACTAAAACTGACCTAATGGAAATATTATGCTTTATCACATGAAACAGCTAGTATTAGATGAGTTAAAAATTATATGATTGGTAAAAATTGATATAGAGTATATTTCCTACTGTCTCTTTAGAATTTATAAGAAATCTCTTTAATTTTCTTTTTTTAAAAAACATCTTTATTGGAGTATAATTGCTTTACAATGGTGTGTTAGCTTCTGCTGTATAACAAAGTGAATCAGCTATACATATACATATATCCCCATATCCCCTCCCTCTTGCGCCTCCCTCCCACCCCTCTAGGTGGTCACAAAGCACGAAGCTGATCTCCCTGTGCTATGCGGCTGCTTCCCACTAGCTATCTATTTTACATCTGGTAGTGTATATATGTCCATGCCACTCTCTCACTTCGTCCCAGCTTACCCTTCCCCCTCCCCATGTCCTCAAGTCCATTCTATTGGGCTGTTTTTGCTATTGGTTATTTTTCCTCCTATGTAAACATTATGATATTGTCAAAATAATTCTAAATATTTTTTTTAAATATATAAATTTAAACAGGCACAGTATCATTGAAGTAGGTTGCAACAACAATTTTGCCTTTGGAGATGGCTCTGTTAGTTAAAGAGCTATTTGCTGGTGGTTTAGAAATTTTATTCTAGGGACCTGAGTCTCAAAGGCCTTGGGGAGACCCAACTCTGGTTTGAAAGGTCAATTCCAAGCCAGGGCAGAAGCTAATTCACAAATCATAATCTGAGGTCTATGACAGTTTCTAAACACTTGACTGCAATAGGAAAGGTTAAAAAAAAAAAAAAAAAGGAAAGGAAAGTGAGTACACCAGCTGACAAATAATAAACCACGACATGTGGAGGTACACCTACCACTCACCATCACAGAGCCATGTTTAGAGTGAGTCATAAGCTGTATGATGATTGCAAATGACCTGAACAATGGTTGGATGTTGATGAAGCTTCCAAACAAGCACCAAAACCACAACTATACTACCAAATGCTTCTTATGACTGCAAGTCATAATTTATCCTTCTTTTTAAAACTTGAGTTAGGCAATAGCAGCAGCATTATATAATCAAAAAACTGAAATTATGAACAAAACTATGGCCTTAAAGCTACCCACACTGGTTACCAGACATATTCCCAAACTTTGCACGTTCCACTGCACTCATCACTAACTGCCATAGCACAGGTAACTGAACTGGGCTCTGACATCTAACTGCATCCAACATTCTCACTGGACTGTTGTCCAGTGTGCTACCACCTTTATCAGGATTTGGAGTGCCTCCCCATAAACAAAACATTCCCAATGGAGAAGCAATCATCAGAGGGTCTGAATAATTTATACAGTCTAAAAGTGCCAAATTTTATAAAAATGAAATTTTCATTTAATATTTCACTCAGAGAAAAACTATCAACGCTGATCGTATATATTTTAAATAAAGCATACTTTTCAAAAATGCAGAATTCTCATTTTGACCTTCAAAAATAGCAATTTCATGTAGTATAATTTAAATATAGAGAACATTGCACCAACCAGCTACAGAATAGAATACATATTCTATTCAAACACATGTGGAACATTTTTAAAGATGGTGCATATATTGGGTGATGAATGGTAAAGCAAATCTCAGCAAATTTCAAAGGATTGAAACGATGAACTACAGTATACCACTACAGCAAACACTGGTATGTTCTCTGACCATATGCATTTAACCTAGAAATCAGTAGCATAAAGATAACTAGTGAAACCCCTATGAGTTCAGAATTTAGAAAAACTTTGTAAAAAAGAAAACTCATAGGTAAAGGAAAAAAATCATAATAGAAATTAGCAAATATTTACAATTGAATAACAAAGAAAACACTACAAAAACTAACTTTCAAGCTTATAGACTGCAGGTAAAACTGTATATAGAAGAAAAGAGATCACTTTAAATGTTTACCTTAGAAAGGAAGAAAGACTAAATATTAGTGCAACAGGAATCTATCTTCAGAAAACAGAAATGCAAGAGCAAAATATATCAAAAATGCTTAGAAGAGTTTTTGATCTAACTACCACTGTCCAGGAATACAGGAGTTAGAGGAACATGTTAACCAGTGTCATGGACACACAATCAGCAAAATTCAGACTGTAGAAAACTCTACATAACAAATGACCTGTTTTCTCTTCAATGAACTGCTAGAGGAGGGGAAAGAGGAAGTGAGGATATGGGGGAAACATATAGAGTACAAAGACTTAGGGATTGGCTCATAAAAAAATTGATTTTTGAAAAAAGAATAAAAATGATTTTTATGATGCAATTTGGGAACTCTGAACCGTGACCAGATATTTAATTAAGAAAATATTAAATTTTTAGATATGATAGTGGTATAATTGTGTTATGTCAACTTTTTTCATATTTTTAAGTGAAAAAAATGAAGGTAGAATAAAGCATATATATTTTGCTACCATTTACCTAAGAAGGGAGATATAATATATAAGTGAACATATAAATGTGTGTGTGTGTGTGTGTGTGTGTGTGTGTGTAAAACAACAGAAGAATAAGTAAAAAAAAAAAAAAAAAAAAGGTAATGGCTACCTGTAGTGGAGGGGGAATAGAGTAGACAGTAATGTTAGCTATGAATATATTTTGTATTTTGTATTTGACTTTGGAATCTGGTAAAAGTATAAAACAACATTAAATTTTAAATGCAACCCTTAAATATTGAAATTAAAATGAAACAGCGTTACCTAACAGTGTAACTTCTTCTCAAAGAAGAAATATCCTAAGTGTCTCTAAAACACAGTAAGTTGACAGTAAAATCATACTGCCCTAGAATCTTAATACTCTAAAAAATGTTAAACTGTTTTCAATAATCTTATCATTGGTGGTAGTGTTGGTACTTTTATGCTGAGACTTTTCTATGCATATTGTGAGATAATGAAATTAAGTAACTATATTGGCACAGGGATTTTTGGTGTGGGAGAAACTATATGCAGATATAAGTTTGATGAAGATAAGCAAAAACATGTAGCCCTGAATTTGAGTTGGAAGTATCAGTATGAACTCATGATAATAATAATTTTTAAACATGTTCTAACATTGTCTATTGAAAACTCTTAAAAACCATGACCAACATTTTATCAACGAGCAGATCTAACATTGAGATTGCGGTCTCTAATTATTTCCAGCTAAGAGGAACCAGTGCTCCTTGAAAAAATAATTGATTACCAGTCTAAGACAGATTGTACAAGATGACCATGGAACATCGTGTCATGCCAGAAGGCAGGGTGTCAATGATGGCAAGGACTATATCATAAGGACACAGGAACCAATTTAAAGAGCTTCCCACTGGCACGAATGGGACATCATGTGTGGCAACAGTAATAGTAACTTCAACACGTCAAAATACACGAACATATTTAAATCTATGAGTTCATAATAATACTTTTAATGGCATTGGTTATCATTAGAGTATTCTGGAAAGCCAACTCATTATTTTGAAGACTGGTAAATAAAAAGAAAGAACCAAGTTACATCCCTTATTTCCTATATTAACTTTACTTCTAACCAAATATTTGCTGGTAAGAAGTTATCTTGCTCTAAGAAATGTTCTGGCTAATAAACAGAAGGCAAACAATAGAATATTGCCATTGAGTAACCACTAATGAATTAATGGATCCAAGCAATAATCATCAATAGCTGTAATATCACAACAAAGAAAAATCAGACATTGTATGTCTTCTGATATAAGTATAACTAACCCCTTAGAGCATTTTTGGAAAAAAAAAAATCAAGTCAGTATCTATAGTAAGCCTAACTTATAGTAGATCTAGCTATAATTTTACATGAAATACAGGAACAGAACAAATTAAATGACAACAGGGGGATGCAAAGAGCAAAATTCAAATTGTGGATAAATCTACAAGACAAATGATTTGGTTGCTTTAATCAGCCAACTTATGTATAAAATAACACAAAGTAAAAATTAAGAAGTAAAAGAGAAAGTTAAGGTATCTGTAGATTAAAAAAAAACATTATCTATATTTGGCAATGAAGTCCTTAGCTTTTATAGATATATTCATATAGTTGAAAATGAAAAGATATGAATAGATGTTTCTTTAAATAAATATTTTCTTTAAACAGCATTGGGGAGGTAGTGGGAGGGATACAGAGGAAATAAGGTATCAAGAATTGACAGTTGCTCAAGCTCGATGATGGCTACCTTAAGGTTCATTGTACTATTTCTTGTACTTTTACATATATATTTCAAATTTTCCAAAATAAGATCCAACAAGTTAAAGAAAAAACACCTTTCCATATCATTTAGAGATATATAATAAATTATTTATGGGGAAAATGGCATGCTCCTGGGATTATGACATAAAAATAATCTAAGGGCAGGGGAAATGTGGCTAGGGGTATATATGAAACAAGGCTGATCATATACCAATAATTACTGAAGTTAAATGATGAGTACCTGACAGTTCATTTTACTATTCTACCTAGTTTGTGTATGCTTGAAATTTTCCACAGTAAATGTTCTGCTTTTTTTTAAAAAAGAGAAAAGTAGAAGGCAGAAAACTAAAAATAAAAGCAGAAGTAAATAGAACTTGAAAATAAATAAGCAGTGGAATGAATCAACAAAATCCCAATTTTAAATTTCTGAAATAATTAGTAAAACTGACAGATCAAGAAAAAAATAGAAAATATAAAAAAGAATATTAGTAATAAAAATGAAGATTACTTACAGATGTTAGAGATATGAAATAGAATAACAAGACGATATAATGCATAACTTTATATCAATAAATTCAAAAATTTAGATAAAATTGAAAAATTCCTGGAAAAATACAACTATCAAAAGTGGCCCAAAAAGAAAAGGAAAACCTAAATATCCAGATAAACATAAAAAGAAAAAACTGAATCATTAATCAAAAATCCTCCCACAAAGAAAAGTGCTTCCATGGCTTCACTGATGAGTTTTACCAGGTAATCAGGGAACAAATAATTTTAATATACAAGCAATTCTAAAATACAGAAAAAAAGGGAACAGTCCCCAATTAATTTGATGAGGTTAGCAAAACTGGATGCCAAACCCTGACAAGGACATTATGAGAAAGGAAAATTACATCACTCAAAAAAACAGATGTGAAATTCTAACTGAAGTATTATCAAACCAAATCCAGCAATATATAAAAATGATAATATATCATGCCCAAGTAGGATTTATCCCAGAAATGAAAAGTTTATTTAACATTAGAAAATTAATGACTATAAGTCACTACATTAACAGATTAAAGAGAAAAATGATATGATTTACTCAATAGATACAAAAAAGAATGTGATGAAATTCAACATCTATTCAATATAAAAACTTTTAGCAAAATAGGAACAGAATTAAATACCCTTTGCCTGATAAAGGGTATTTACCTCTGGCAAGCATCTTATTAATGGTGAAATATTGAAAGTCTTCTATTTGAAACTGGGAATAAGAAAGGATGCCCACTCTCACTACTCCTATTCAACATTGTACTGAAGGTCACAGCTAGTGCAAGAGGAGAAATAAAAGGTATGACTGGAGTTGCTACAATAAAGTTACTCAAACAGATATGATTGTAAAGGTAAAAAATTAAAATGAAATCTGAAGATAAATTATTAAAAGAGTTTAGCAATGTTATTCTGAATCAACACACAATAAACAATTGCATTTTTATATAATTCAACTAAAATTATTCAATTAAATTTTTAAAAGATACTATTTACAATAGCATAAAAACAAAATGTGCCTAATAATACATCTAAGCATTTACTGGAATAATTTTAAAAGATCTAAATAAATAGAGAACCATGCCACATTCAAAGATGGAAGGGCTCAACAGTGAAAAAATAATCAATTCCCTCCCAGTGGATCTATAGATTCCAGGTGATATCAATGAAAGTCCCAATAAAACAATTGAATCAGTAATCAAAAGTCCTCCCAGGGAGAAAGCTAAGTGCTTCCCACAAAAGACAACCAACAGGGGTTTTATTACTGGAAACTTACGACTGAAAGTGATTCCCCAGAGGGAGAAAGATCAGGCAGATCCCTTTGTCACACCACATTCAAAAGGGATTTCCAGGGGGTATTAAGAAGTGCAGAGTGAAAGGTAAAAGTATAAGCTAAAAGAAGGAAAAAAATGAGAAAATCGTCATCATGTTGGAAGGAGGTGGGGAAAGAAATTATAAAGCATAAGTATTAATGAGTATGACAATGTCAAAATTATGGATTTCTAATAAATAAAAGCTATTTGTAATGTCTAAAACCAATACAGGTTTAACATAAAAAATAAGCAATGAACAAATCAGCAATGAGAAAATGATAGGAAACCAGTGAGAAAAAAAAAAATAGATGAAGACTATGACTAGGTAATACAAGGAGGAAAGAAGTCTGAATGTTTATAAATGTATGAAGATAATATCTTACTAGTAATAGGTGAAATGTATTTGAAAATAACAGTGAGACACCACATTAAACCAATCAGACTGGCATACATTAGAAAATGGAATAATACCAAGCATTAGCAAAGATAGGAATTTTCTCACACTGCTGCTGGGTACATAAAATGACAGAATCCTTCTGAACAGCTTCCCAGGAGTTCTTATTGGCACTTAGTATCCTTATACCTTAAGTATGACTCAGCAATTCCGTTTCTTTTCAATACCCCAGAGAAGCTCTTGCACAGGTCTCCAAGGGAACATGTGTGAGCATGTTTGTCTTAGAGGTGCTTATACTAGCAGACTTCCTCAGGATGCTTTCATTGCAAGCATCAATGGAGCTCATTATCTCCCCTTCCCCACACATAAGTAACTTCTCCATCAGTGTTCCTTTCTGTCAATAACATCACCGTCATCCCTGTTACCCAAGCTCTACACTGCTTGCATGACATTAGTCATCTGTCATTTACCCCACCGCCCTCCTCTTCCAGATCACCACATCCCAAGGGCCAGATGATGGCCTCCAAAGTCTGCCAGCAACAGGCACCAAGAACTACTTGGCTGCTCAATCCAATGGACACTGTTCAGTGGTCATCTTACTTGACCTTTCAGCTGCATTCAGAAGAACCAACAATTCCCTTCTTAAAATATAATCCTTCCTTGGGTTCCATGACCCATTCTTTTCTGGCTTTCATCCTGCTTTGCTGGCAGCATCCCTTGGTCCCCTTTGCCCGCCCATTTCTTCACTGCTCATGCTCCCATGGTTTGGGCTAGGCCCTCTTGTATTTCGACTCTATTCACACTTATGCTGATGGCTTTGACACAGTTATCTGAGCCCAGATATTCTGTTACACAAATTTATACCTCTTTACTGGATATCTCTACCTAAGTATCTCCTAAGAGCCTCAAATTCACTAACTGAACTCACCATCTCTCTTCCCCACACCTACCCTTCAGCTGGCCTCTAACTCATTGAGTCATTCACTCAGTTGTCTATGCCTGGGGTCATCTGTGGCTCCTTTCTCTTCCTTAACTCTATCCTCAACTCCTATCACTCTGGAGTCCAGTGGATTCTACCTCCCAAATAGCTCTCAGATCAGTCTTCTCTGTTTTCACCGCCACTGCACTGGGCCAGACCACCATTTTCTCTCCCCCTGACCACCACTTTCTAATCTCTTCTCCACAAAACAACCCTTGCAAGGCTTTCTAAAATGCAGCTCTGGCTATGTCATCGCCTTCAGGACGGCATTTCAACTTGCTTCTGTCTCTCTCTCTAGCTTCATTTCTGACCTCCTCCCCCACCTCTGCCCACGCTGTGTTGACCATCTCCACACCAACCTTCCTCCTGTGGGGGACTTCTTTTAGCTTCCCCTGATGGCCTTAGCCTCTGGGCCTTCCAACATGTTGCCCACACTCTGAGTGCCCACTTTGCCACCTGTGCTCCCATCTCAGCTGTAACATCAATCTCTTTTAAAAGCTTTCCATGGCCTGAATAAGTGTTTATCCTATATGTGTTCATGGCACCCATCATAGCATGTTTCATCCTAATACTCAATTTCTACTATCTAAGTTCTCTGTCTTCTTTACTGGACAGAAAGCTTCTAGTGGGTAGGAAGGACAAATATAACTCACCATCTAATTCTCAGATTTAGTATACTCCTCAGAGTTCAGTATTCAATAAATATGTGTTGCATAAAAGAAGAAATGAATAAATGCATCCTCTGCACTTCTGCCATATTTACTTTACTTAAAACACAAAGCACGGGCTTCCCTGGTGGCGCAGTGGTTAAGAATCCGCCTGCCAATGCAGGAGACACCGGTTTGAGCCCTGGCTCGGGAAGATCCCACATGCCACGGAGCAACTAAGCTCATGTGCCACAACTACTGAGCCTGTGCTCTAGATGCTGCGAGCCGCAACTACTGAAGCCCATACACCTAGAGCCTGTGCTCCACAGCAAGAGAAGCCACTGCAATGGGAAGCCCACACACCACAACAAAGAGTAGCCCCCGCTCACCACAACTAGAGAAAGCCCGCATGCAGCAACGAAGACCCAACACAGCCAAAAATAAAAATAAAATTAAAAAAAAAAAAAAAAACACAAAGCACAATCTATCACCTCCCTTTGAAAAAAAATCAGTGACTCTGTACTGCATGATAAGCAAAGTTCACATGCATTAGGCAGGCATTCATGATACATCATCTTCTCCAGATTACTTTTCTGGATATCGCTGATTATCACGTGTTCTATTTTCCAGCCCACCTGAATAACTCATATGTGTACATATTCCTCTGACTCTCACCTCTCTGCCTTAGCTCATGCTCTTTCCCAAACTCTCTCCGTACATTATCTCCACATGTCTCAGTCCTACTTACCATTCAAAACCCAACACCCACGCCACCTCTTCCATGGAGCTTTCCCTGATCCTGCCCTCTAGAAATTGTCTCCTCTTCCTCTGGATTTCCACAGCATTTGATCTGTATATTTCTTATGAGCCTTATCACTTAGTACCTATAGAATATATATTTGTATTTCTCTTTTCCTACTCTGGATGGCAAACAACTTGAGAGCAATAAATGTATCTTTTTGAAAATCTATGTGTTCTGGGTTGAATAGTGTCCTCCCCAAATTCATGTCCACCCAGAACTTCAGAATTTGAACTCACCAGGAAATAGGGTCTTTGAAGATATAATTATCTTAAGTTAAGATGAGGACATATTGGCTAAGGGTGGGCTCTAGAGCCAATGGCTGTTGTCCTTACAGAAAGGCCAAGTGAAGACGGAGGCAGAGATTAGAGTGATGCGTCCATGAGTCAAGGATTGCCAGCAACCACCAGGAACCAGGAACTAGACATGGAACAGATTTTCCCCTAGGGCTTTCAGATGGAGCATGGCCCTGATTGACACCTTGATTTCAGACTTCTAGCCTCCAGAAATGTAAGAAAATAAAGTTCTATTGTTTTAAGTCACTCAGTTTATGGTAATTTGTTACAACAATTCTAGGAAATGAATACACTGTGTATTTGTTAGAGTTTAGTAGAGCCCTTGAGTGCTAAGTTTAGTAACTGTTGCATGAATAAGTGAATGGCTGTTGAGGCCTGCATCGCCTGACTCTGGGACATATCATCACTGTTACCGTAGGCATTTGGCATGGCTCCCAAACATGTCTTCATGAGGACGTGCAGAAAGGATGAACTACTTCAAACGTTGATTCAATATGAGGGAGAGGATCAAGGGCTCCTGATAGGCTGCTAGGGTACCCTCGGCTCAGAAATGGAGGTCAGGATAGATAAGGAAAGGCAGGTCCCTAAGACAGATGCAAGGCTTCTCTGTAGGAACAAGTCCCAGGGCACTTCAGGAAGCTCAAAGACTTGTATCTACTTTTGCTTTCTCTGCAGTTTTCTCTCCATCCAATGCCTTCCTCAGGACAAACTCTTCTGACCCAGATAGGTCAAGTGACACCACCTTTCATCCATAAATTGCAGTTCATGTCTGTGCTCTTTCACTGGCCAAGAATAGGACCTAAAATCACAATGGGACACTAGAACACCTTTCTTGGTGATACAGTTCTTAAAATACTTCCTTAAAGAGTGGGTTTCTCCATACCTTCTTCGTTCTTACAGAGGAGGACACATTTGTTCCCTGTGACCTTTTTTTTTTTTTTTTTTCAGTACGCGGGCCTCTCACTGTTGTGGCCTCTCCCGTTGCGGAGCACAGGCTCCGGATGCGCAGGCTCAGTGGCCATGGCTCACGGGCCCAGCCGCTCCGCGGCATGTGGGATTTTCCCGGACCGGGGCACGAACCCGCGTCCCCTGCATTGGCAGGCGGACTCTCAACCACTCTGCCACCAGGGAAGCCCTCTCTGTGACCTTTAAAGTCTGATGTCATATGTAATATCCCACCTTCTTGCTTTGGGCACTTGGCAGACTCTCACCACATGTCAGCTATCTCTCCATTACCCATGTGGGTATCAGACAAAGAAAAGCCACAGGTTGAATGTCAGCCACCCAACCTGCCTTTGAGAAGTCTCTTCCTTTTGTTCATACAGATGTCCTCTGGGACGCAGAATCATGTTACAATCTATCCAAGAAAAGCCAATTTGAAGCCAAGACCAGCTATATAATTGGCAGGGTCCAGTGTAAAATGAAAATGTGGGGCCCTTTGTTCGAAAACAATTAAAATCTCAAGGCAGTGACAGTAGAGCATTAAACCAGGATCAGGGCCCTTCCGAGCAAAGGACCTGTGTGACTGCATAGGTCACACACCCATGAGTCTGAACCTGTCTGCAGTTGAAAACCAGATACTACATTTCATGAGCAAAAGCTAACAGCATTTGGATTGTCAACTGCTTTGGATTCTCTCCTTGGCTGCTTCCTTCACTAGGACAGGTCATCAAATATGATGGCAGCTGATTGAGAACTACTATATAAATGGTTTACACAATGGATAATGAATTCAAGACTAAAATGTCATTAAAAAAAAAAAAAAACAATCCACTGGTAAATACACTTCCCCCGGGTATAATGAGGCTTTCTTTTGGGACAAAGAAAGATGAATTTTTATCTTGTGAGTTTTGAGCCTGTTGAAGTCAGTTGGCTGCTCCTGTTTGGGAAGTTTTATGCTCAGATTTTGCTGCAAATGTTAGCTCTTCCCTCCTAGTTTTTCCCACCCACCCCATCCCCAACGTTACTGGGGTAACTTCGGCAGGGCTGGAGTTGCTGGATAGTGGAGTCAATATGTATATATTGATCATCTTACTTGTGCATAGAAAGATCCCAATACTATGTAAGGGAATTGTGAGACCTTCTTTGTATAAGTGTAGGATACCTTGCCCATTCAACTGGACCACCCTCCAAAGCTGGATAAGACTGTATTAACCATATTAGACCAAAGGCCAGAGAGAGAAATCTGAAGTGGGCTAGTTCTGAAGAAGCAACATCATCTCTGGGCAGAAACTGTGCAAGGCCTCACAAGAGATGGAACCTGCAATGTGACCCAGAAATATGAAGGCAGCTGACTTTTTCTTCCCTGACCTATTGTCCCTTTCCCATATTACCATGGTTGCCATGTCTTCTGGCTTAGCGTATACACCATAGTCTCTCTTCTAGTAGCATCGTGGATCTTTGAAATCTACACCACTTAGCTTGTCCTTGCCAGCACATGCTTAGCCTCCCAGCCCCACTTTGCCCCTTCAAGGTGAGTAGGCACATAACCAGAATCTGGCTCATCATGGAGCACCACTGCTCTGGACCACTGGGTTGGAACCCAGTCTAACTCCAGAATAGCAAGCTATATTTAACACATAAAAAAACTGCCCTGCCCAGAGTTGGTGGTCAGTAACTATTTGAGGAAAACCTCAACACAATGAGTAATAGCCTTTTCTCCAGAAAATGTTTAGTACTTTACTAGAAATATGTATTTCCGTTCTGTTTTTAAGTCTTAGAAAACTCAGTTCATTTCTTGACACTTAAGCATACGCTGGCTTGTGACATCTAAAAAGTTTTCTTGACAATTAAAAAGTTTTCTTGCAATTATTTAACAATTATTTGACACTCTGTTTTAACTTATCATGTGTTTATTTTTACTTTTTTTCCTCAATTAAAATAAAACTCGTTGAGGGCAAAGAACAGGTTTATGATTTTGCATATCTCCCAAAGTAACCCAACAGAACAGGCATTTAATAGATACTTGCTTTAATTTCTGGTTCTGCAGCATCTTGCCACTCTTTCTTTAATTTTGTCATTTTCGCCACATTTACCCTACCAGATATGCCTTGACATATACAGCATTTGAAAATGTATACTTAATATTTTAAAGAGTGATACTATCTTGAAAATAATGTTAAGTGAATGGAAAGCAAGTTAATGAAATAGATGCTTAATATCACATGTTATAACACAGAATTAAGAATACTGGAACAAAAACACCTATGGGAAGTGAAAGCATAACCTGGTCAGAAACAAAATAATCAACTTCAGGAGAGAGGGAGTGGAATGGGATTAGGGGGCTGTGACTTCTTATTTCATAATAAAGAAAAGAAAACCAGGAAAAAATCATTTGAAGCAACTGTGGCAAAATGCTAACATTTTAAAATCTGGGTGGTGGGTTTGATTATGTAAAATATTTTATTCTAAAACAATGTTTTACTTGTTTCAATTTGGGAAGCTTCAAAAGTCTGGTCACAGAGAGAAATCTACCTCTTGCAACGCCCAGGCTGCATTTTGGTTATACATTTAAATACGACAAAACCAGAAGCTTCCAATTTTAAATGAGATGTGATGAGTTAGACACAAAGAAGCAAACACCTTCCAAGGGGAGGGAAGCGAACCAAAGCCTTTTGGGGACTGCCCTAATCTTCTATCCCATACCCCAGGAAGCCTTTAAGAAGAACTATATACATTTATTTAAATCTTTCATGCAAGAGCACAACCTCCATGAATTTCTAATTATGATCGCTTCCACTTGGTGCCCTTTACTCTCCTTGGTAAAATGATTTTAAAATATTATGATCTGATGGCCTTAAGACATCATGCAAGTCAATAAAAAAAAGAGATGAACACCCCCGCCAATGGGCAAAAGCATGAACCAACAGATAACCCTCAAAGGTAATACAACCGGTTAATAAGCCTATGAAAAATATAATCAAAACATCAAGGTGTTCTTTAAACAATTAAGTTGGCAAAGACTGAAAGTAAATGAATTCTCACCATCCAAAAGTTGGTGAGAATGTGCTCTCACAGAGAGCTGAAAAGAATATAAGTTGATACGAACTTTCTAAGATCTTGAAAAGGGTTTTACCCCTTGAACTAGTAGCCCCATCTCCAAAGATTCCTCCTAAAAATTCATCACAACATGAATTATTATAACAAATGAATAAACTAAAACAAGTTATGTGGCTAATATAGAAGAATGAATACAGAAATTATTATATAATTATGGTACGAACTATTACATCATCAACATACTCATTAAAAATGCTCAGGGAAAAAATCATACTGCACCATTAATTAAAATAAATAGCAGAACAGAAATAAGATACAGTATAATCTCAACATTGTTTAAAATTATATGATACCTATAAACAGAAAATAAAAACTAACACTAAATGCACTGAAATAGTACCTGTGGGTGGCTCTGGGTAGAAGGATTGTGGATTGTTCAGATTTTTTAAAATATTTTCCAAGTTTTCTATATTGGGTTATATCTTATAACTCAGGAAAGGAACACCAAATAAACACTATCTTTAAAGGAAAAAGAGAAGTAACTATTGCCTAAAAAAACATCTACCTAGGCCTAGATTTCAAATCTAATTCGTTGGGAACACAGGTGACCTAGTCAAATATGCTTTAGTTTTGCAAGTTGCCTTTTTAAACTTTCCCATGATCACAAGTCTCTGGGTTCTCTCCACTTCTTGCTAAGCAGGGCAGGAAGTGTTTGACCCATGCCTATTACCATGCCAGTGTTGGCTACCACGTGGAAACAATTTCTAAAATCTATCCTAGGATAGATGGAGGCAGAAGAACATCGTTTTCTCACCAATGCATTTCATATCCCTTTTTGCATCCAATTCACTTCATGTGTTTATTTGGACGCACCCCTGTTGTAGACTGCTGAGCCTGGAGTAACAGTTTTACCCTCTTGTGACAGCCTAAGAAGGCCGTACTCTGCTTTAATGGCTGTTCTGGCTCTGCTCTGACTAAAATGATGACCCAGGCCTAAGAGTTTCATCTTCAGAATGGCAGAGGTGGTCATTCAAACAGCCTAACCTTCGAGATGCTCTTAAAATGGAACCCGTGTTTCTTCAGCCAACAATGCCCCTTCTACTGTCTTTATTTAAATAGAGTCATAGCTGCAAAAGAGCTAAAAAGGAACTCACTGAATTGCCTCATCATGGAGGGAGGGGTAGGGAATTAAACATGATATACGTTTTCCCTTTATTTTAGGATGTAACAATGTGAAAGAAAACTCTGTCACTGGGGTCCCTAGGTTTGACTGAAACAAATTTTACGCTGGAAATCAGACACTAAAGTTAAAGCGGCTAGATCTTTTCCATTTCCACTGCATCCCCGTTTCTAACTTTAACTCCAAATCAAGGCAGATTCCAGGCATAACTGGCATACTTGGGTTTGTCTGGATGAATTAAATGGTCACATAGTACTCGCCAAATTTCTACATGCATAGAGCCCCATACCTGGTGTGCCAAATACATAACGGAAAAAAAAAAGAGCTGGTATTTGCTTACAGAGTCAGTAATCTAATTGGGGAGGGGGTGGTTTGGGTAGGATACGGAGAAGGCTAGAGAGGATGGTGTAGGACTCAGCAAACATTTTCTTAAAGGGCCAGAGTAAATATTTTAAGGCCAAGAGGGAAAATGTAGGCTATTATGTAAGTACTTATAAAAACCATTTAAAATGTAGTCATTTTAAAATGTAAAAATTATTCTCTCTCAGGGCCATTAAAAAAAAACTAAAAAAAAACAGGCTGGTCTTGGCCCTTGGGTCTACCTGGCTAGGACAGGAGGTAGAATCCCTGGCTAAGAGCAAGGGAGCCGCAGTTTCAATTCTTTCCACGTGATTTTAATGTAAATCATTTTTTCGTCAACAAAACGGGAAAAGTACTAGGTATCCTTGATTATCTAACACGATTGTTGTCAAAGATCCAATGAGGAAATAAATGTGAAAGAACTATGATAAATTAAAAATTTCTAAACCAACACAAAGTACTATCATTGTAAACACTGCTTGTAGAGGAACTTACAACCAAGTTCCATCAAGAAAAATCTAACATTAGTCATCTCAACTAGGAATGGCCACAGAGGATTAAAGTGTATGTGGAATACTCTGACCTAAAGAATGAGAGAAGGGTGCATTTCATAAAGATGATACTGGGGAAACAGCACTGCAATCCCCACCTGCAATGAGGAATAGAGACAGGCAAAATGTACGCAAGTTGGCTTTAAGCCTCAGAAAACTTTTTGCCCATGAATCCTGCATATTCCCCCTATTTTCCTGTGCCCTTTTTCTTGCAGCTGGCTCCATGTTCTAACTGGATCTAAAGCAGAAGGCTTCACAAAGCTTCCCAACATGGCAACACAGTGTGTACAGGGATTTCTAAATTGTGCTTGGCCTAATAATACTTGCACACAGTAGGCACTAAATCCATGTGTGTGGAATTTAATTCAGCTGACACTCTCTGCTTTGAAGGAACATTACAAAGACGGACCAGATGAGATCACTTATTTGTTCAGTTTTCAGAGATACTGAAAGGTGGAAAACAACAACAATAATACTGCTTTTCATTCTGATGAAATTGAAAAAATTTCTCCAGAGCAAAGCATGTGTTAATGCCAATAGTCCAAAACAGGTGGCAACAAAATTTTTCAAATGAAACATTTTCTTGTGACTTTTTCTGTAGTTGAAATGACACGATAATGACTAATAATTAATTACATGGCAATGACCCTCCAGTAGATTCATGCCTGATATTGAAAAGGATGAGATACTCATATGTCTGTCAACTTCGTTCCATAAGCAGAGTTCTTACTTTACAGCTTCTGGTTCCAGATTCAATAAACATTAAAAGGTATTTTGCCAAAACAAAAACAACAACAAAAACCCTTTTACATCAAAATTTTTTACTGGAGAATCATGCCATTTTTCTTGCTTCTAGTTACTGCTTCAGTAGAAGTTGCCTTTTTGTTATGTAATTATATTCAATGTTTAATTATTTCCCAAAAAGTGTAAAATAATCTTTAAAAAAAGAAGATATTCTTATCAAACTCTCAATACTCATATTAAAGCAATTGCTTTAAATGTCAAAAAAAAAAGTTTTAAATGAACAAAATGGAGAGTTCAGCCATGAAAACTACTGACTGAACATACACATAACTGGATTTATCATTAGTATTTCTTAATTACTCTTTCTTATCCCTTAGGTTGCATCTCCCATTTATTTTCTCCTTAGCATTTGCAGATGCCCAAATTTCATAAATTGCAGGAATAGCCACCTTACTTTCAATTATCCATAAACTTCACATCAACCTGATGTTTTCCTCCTCTCTAAATTGGCACAAATCCCTCTGTTTCCAGTCTGGATATGCGCAAGCTGCAAGTTTCATTCTGGAAGAAACGCAGACATTTGGAATCACTCTGGTAAAATTTCTGACTTAACGCCATCTCAGAAGTGAGAAGACATGCAAAGACACCTGATTTGCTCATCGTCATCATCCCTCCACCATTTGATTTCTGCATCATACAACCAATTTATTCATCATAACCACCTACAGAATGTGCATGTATCGCTTGCAGTGTTTATTCCCTGCCTGTGGAAAATAAATGATCAAGACAAATTCAAATATTTGACACTTCCTCCATTTCAAAAAATAAAAGGATCAATTTTAAGCCCTTCATTATTGTCCCTATGAGGAGCAGAAGGGAAATTGAATGTGCTGCCAACAATGAAAAGGAGTTTTCCTTCAGAACGCCCTGATTTAAATAGAGAGTATGAGCAGACGCAATTGGAAGCACCCACATTAATATTTTTAAATGAAAACTTAAAAAAGATTCAGATTGTGGATTTGACCCTCAACCATTGGCAGGTGGGAAAATCATAGGTAGCCTGATAGGAGAGGGAAGGAAGGGAGGGAGGAAGGGAGGGCAGGAGGGAGGGAGGAAGGAGAGAGGGAAAAGGGAGGAAAAAGGATGGGAAAGACAGGAAAAGAGGGAGGGAGGGAGGAGAGGGGAGAGTTTGAGAAACCTTAACGGCATTGTTACCTACTTCAGGAATATAAAAAAGATAGGGGTATGTACACTCATTGAAGAAAACTTTCTAGAGATGCCAGATAAGAATGGCTACATCCAAAAATTCAAATCCAATCAAGCCAAATCCTACTGTCATTCTAGCCACTGCATAAAAAGAAGAGACACTATTCTTAAATTATTTAGATTGTGAAAACCCCAGAGTCATTACTTCAGCTGATTATTCTGAAATGTGTACATATGTATTTAAAGTTTGTAAATATGTAAAATTTGTAAATATATAAGTGTGGTGGAGGGTGGAGGGTGGTATGGTCAGACTCCTGGCTTTTGACACTCTGGAGCAGAGCAGAGGTGGCCAGGGGGGCGTGTCCCTCATCCCTCACCATCATCGCAGCCAGGCCTGAAAAGATCCCACCCCACCGCATAAGGGAAACGTGAGGGAAACAAAAGCAGGGTTTCAATTTTTCTTAGGGAGCCCTGCACTCTGGATTTTTCCAGTGCCCACATTTAATAGCATTAACTATAGAGGGAAGAAAATATTCAGGGATTAATGGGAAATGGTGGGGGGCTGGACATGATGGATTCATTTTCACTATAGAATGAAAATCTGATGCATTCACTCACAAAAGGAGATGATTCCACACCTCCATCATTGTATCCTCTTTCTGGGCGCTGCGTGCCCCTTCTTCTTCACACACGTGTAAATGTAGAGTACAGAAAGGCATGCATGTTTGGAAGCTTTCACCATATAGAAACGCTGCGCATTTGCTCCCCTCTGCTTCATCCCTTTCTTGCTCTGAAAATGCTTCCCTTTGCTGGGGATAAAAGCACTCAAAGCACCTTTCTGTTGTTGTTTACCCACAGGAAAAACAGTCTGTTAACTAAAATACCACACTGAAGGATTAAACCTGTTAGCACGGGATTTACAAAATTGTTTTTCTTCTAATGTTCCTGAATTTATAACACAACCAAATTAATACAATTAAGTTAAACAATACTTTGGTCAAGAAACAGGAGGATAAATACAATCTCCCAGTTTAAAAAAAAAAATCAGACTGGGAGAGACAAAGGGAATTATTAAATATATTAGCAGGAAACAAATACATTTATTTTCTCAACACCAGTTTACAGTTGTATTTATTTGGTTAGAAAAAACTTGGCTTAGATAATCATATTCTGAATTCAGAGGGCTGTTAAAAGCCAGGAGGTTGGGGAGCTGAGCGACTGTATTTCAGGGCTCAGGACGACCACCACCGCAGCCGCCGACGAGATAAAGATCCTGAGACAACCTTTCTCTGGCAACTGATGTAGTCTTTGTCAGCCGCTGCTGGAACCTCAACTCAAGCTGAAACAGCTGAAATATCAACTCAAGCTGTCACCCTTGTGCTACGTCTCATAAATCCAGATTAAACCTTTCTGTTTGTTTGCCGGTTTGGCTTTGTTTTGGGAAGTCAGGAGGGGGGAGGAAGGTTAGAAAAACAGTTTTGGTTTTCGAGTGTTCGATTCCTGTCCAGAAGCTCCTGGATGAGCAGGACAGTCGTTTCGTCATTCAACAAACCTTTTGGAGGCATGGGCTGTGCTGGGAGGGGTAATTCACAGAGCAAAATGCTTTTGACTTGAGCATTGTGGATGTTTGGGGGAAGAACAAGCTATTTCCTATCAAATTGTACATGGCAGAACACAATATTCATTAAAACTATCTTGCCTTTGAGTTATCTATCTTTTCCATACAAAATATAAATTTGCACGAAAAATATTAAATAAAAGAATATTTTTTAAAAATTAAATAAAATTGAACAAGATGAAACCTGACTTCTGAAACATAAGGTGAGATATAGGCAACCACATACATAACTGGTCTGTGATTGAAAGGTAAAACACCTCCTAAAATTACCAGGTAAAAGTCTGATTAGAAGTTTCTGGCAATTGTGTGCAAACAAAGTCAGGATTCTCAGTTAGACTTCATTTAAATTGTCATTCTAATATCGTATTTTGTTTAATGGGCCTGTATATTTTGTTCTTTAACGTTTAAAATCAATTTAATAATTTATGGTGGTTTCTGCATCCTCTACCACACACTTTTATTGTTTTGAAAAAGGCAAAATATTATCCTGAAAACGTAAATGGTTTTCTTTCTAAATATTTTAAACTCTCCTAGAGAACATACACTCTCAAATGCATACATATATATGTATAACTTCTCACGAGGTTATGACAGGTTTTCTATCTTTTCATGCCATCTTTGGGCTTTATAATGCACTGTAAAATAATTCTGTTAACTATGCGGAAAGACAGTAATTGTATGTAACATGCTTTTATTTCTTTCATTTATAAACCGAGCTGGATTTAGGTTTGTAAATATTTGAAGCAAGTAACATTAATCAGAAACTGAGCACAGTGCAGAATTTTTAGAAGCGAAAGGCAATTAAAAACTGCATATACATAAAAAAGTTATTTGGGGAGAAATTCCTACTTAGGCTTTTTTGACACTTGCAATGATTTTTTTAAAGGGCAACATGGTGTTTTAAAATTTTAATTTAGTTAAAGAAAACTCAACCCCAAAAAGCCGCTCTATTGCATGGAAACCTCACGAGGCAAGCTTCAGTCCTGAGCAAACAAAAGCAGCTGCATTTATAAACCCTTGAAAAAAGGGTTTATAATGCAAACGCTGCTGTGACCTTAACTCCAGAGGTGCAAACAGGCGGCTGTAATAGGAAAATTATGCATTAAAACAGAATGGGTTCAAAGAATGTTTTAAGATTTCTATTTGATCATGTTTGGTAGTTTTTCCAGTTTCAAATATAAATGAACTTATGCAACTGAATGAGAAGGAAGCTTCTGTTTCCTTAAACACCTAAAATGGGTGAATTGTATGAAATGTAAAATATATCTCAATAAAGCTGTTTTAAAACAAAACAAAACCATGGATTTCTATCAGGGGCCAAAAGGAGTTTGAGACGGTGTGAGGGGCATCTTGCCACTGAACAGTAAATAAGGACTGCTTGCAGACTAGGGATTTCTAACCGACAGACTAACTCACAAAATAGTTCTAGCATTTGGAAATGTGAAGTGAAATGAGCTGCGTTCTGAAAGCACAGAAATGCACACTTTACACACCGTACAACAATTTGCTTTTAATATAACTAAAAAATAACATTCATTTTGGAGTTATTTTCTTAAGCTCTTAAATGAAATGTAAGAACAGTGTACCTAAATCTTAAAAAAAGGAAGACAAAAGAAAGGAAGGAAGAGAGGGAGGAATAAAGAAGTATTGCAAAAAAGAGAAAATGCAAAGAATGACAGTGAACAAAAAAAAGGAAGGAATATTCAATAAAATGAAAAAAAGGGAAATAAAGATTTAAGACAGTTAAAGACCAGAGAAGATGAGGGTATATTTCCAATGAAATTTCTAATATTTTAATACTCTAAGAGAACAAAATTGCCAGAGTAGAGAATTCTCTAAGATAAAAGACTAGTAAAATATCAAATAGATTGTTTAACTCTCTTAGAATTTGGAAAACACATGAAGGAGAAAATGAATCTTTATTTATATTACTGGAAATTAAAATCTCGTTCAGAAGATTAATGTTGGTATACTGTTATATGGAAAACCAGATCTAAATTTCATAAATGTCTGTAGGTCAAAACAATCTCAGGAGAATCTGCTATAGCTGCATCTTCATTTGGGGAAGATGAGGCTCATAACTAAGGAATTCCTTTCCCTAAGCTCTGATTCACCCAGGGCTTCCACTCAGAACCTTTCTTAATGTTCAAAGGAGAGATAATATCTGCATTAAAGAATAATAAAGAGGACCACCTAAAGGGGTGGGATAGGGAGGGTGGGAGGGAGACACAAGAGAGAAGAGATATGGGGATATATGTATATGTATAGCTGATTCACTTTGTTATAAAGCAGAAACTAACACACCATTGTAAAGCAATTATACTCCAATAAAGATGTTAAAAAAACCCCAAAAAACTACACATATTCGGGGCTTCCCTGGTGGCGCAGTGGTTGAGAATCTGCCTGCCAATGCAGGGGACATGGGTTCGAGGCCTGGTCTGGGAAGATCCCACAAGCTGCGGAGCAACTGGGGCCGTGATCCACAACTACTGAGCCTGCGCATCTGGAGCCTGTGCTCCGCAACAAGAGAGGCCACAACAGAGAGAAGCCCGCGCACTGCGATGAAGAGTGGCCCCCGCTCACCGCAACTAGAGAAAGCCCTTGCACAGAAACGAAGACCCAACACAGCCAAAAATAAATAAATAAATTAATTAATTAATTAATTAAAAAAAAGAAGTTTACTTACTGGATCCAGTGGAAGCAACACAAAAACTACACATATTCAAAAAAGTATAGACATTTACCTTTAGAATATTTTAGCTATCTTTAACAAACAAAATCTAGTAATGAAGATATGAAGAAAAGAATAATAAAGAGGACTTCCCTAGTGGTGCAGTGGTTAAGAATCCGCCTGCCAATACAGGGGACACGGGTTCTAGCCCTGGTGTGGGAAGACCCCACATGCCGCAGAGCAACTAAGCCTGTGCGCCACAACTACTGAGCCTGCGCTCTAGAGCCCACGAGCCACAACCACTGAGCCCACATGCCTAGAGCCCGTGCTCCGCAACAAGAGAAGCCAACGCAAAGAGAAGCCACCGCAACAAAGAGTAGCCCCCACTTGCCGCAACTAGAAAGACCGCACTTAGCAATGAAGACCCAACACGCCCAAAAATAAATTAATTAAAAAAAAAAAGTCTCTAATCCAGCTGTGCTTATTGTTTTAAAAAAAGAAAAGAATAATAAAGAGATGCCAGTGCCTTATCATTTTCATTGACATAAGGAAAATCTGTGTTTTTTATTTTTGCTTTTGTTCTTTGGAAGTGAGGCAGGATTCTGAAATTCACAATGATCCTGGTGCAGGAGCAATACAAAGCAGTGCAACTGGTGGGAAAACAGGTGGAAGGTTCTACAAGCGGGATGGCTCTTTGGGGGGTCAAAGGCAACTCTTAATGTATGTTAGAGTAAAGTTGGCATAAATTGCCCAGGTACAGGCATGGTGAGACGTGGGTCCTCTCTAAAAATAAACTTTCAGGGCCACATGATGCTCCCTGGGGCTCCTGAATGGGCAGTGGTAGCTCCTTTGAAATGTTTCTGTAGAGCCCATTTTTGGAGATTTTGTGCTCTGTGGAACAGGGCGTGGTATTCAGGATTGGTGTCTGCATTCGTCCATCTTGTGAGCAGTTTTGTGTAAATAACCCTAGGCCCATTAATCTCCCAGAAGCAGTGTAGGACCAAGTTGTCCATCGCTGAGGCAGGAGGTAAGGTGTGGCCACAACACTGGTATATATAATAAAATCAGCCCCTGAGATCTGGACCCTAACCCCTTTGACACTCTCAGCACACTGCTGTTTTCTATTAGAACTTTTCTTCAGGTCCAAAGATCAGGCTATACAATGGGCTTTCTTCTACCTCTATCTCACACTGCCTGAATGAATAAGTAAATTTTAAGGTTTATGTAATATCCTTAGTAATATCTATGTCTGGAAAGAAAGGATTAAACATACTCTCTGACAAAAGAAAGGAAGAGCATGGGTGTGAAAAGAGGGAAGATACACAGCAACACGTACCCTCTGCACATCCGTGCTGTGCATGGAGCAGCAAAAGTCAGGCTGGTAATGAGTCATCTGTCTAGTCAGGACCACATCTGACTGGCCATCCAGCCATTTTAAAAAATAAAAGGCGGGGTCTACATGCACCACGGAAAGTCAACTCAGATTATGTATGTCAGAAGTAGACAGACTTCTGGCTCTGAAACAGACCCTCTTATTTTGAACATATCATTTCTTTTATTATGTTGGCTTTTTGAAAGATGCAAACACCGTCTGGTCCTCCTTTTCTGTCCTTTTTTCTTGAGTAAAAGCTTAAAATAAAAAGTAGAAAGATTCTACAGGTAACTTACATCTAAGAGAAAAGCTAACACTGAGAAGGAATGCACATTTTCACTTCTATTGCTTTCTCAGGGAAGGCCTTAAAGGATCTTATTTCCCAGCTCTTTTTGCTTGAGTCTGGAACCTTGACTCTACAGCCCTGCCTCAACTGTGTGAATGGGAAGTGAGCCTGCTGTGTTTTAACAATGGAAATTGCTTTGAGTAGGATAGCTTTTTTTCTTTCAATGTGATCCTCACTTGGAATAAACCTAACTAAATAACTTATTCAAGGGGGCAAAGTTATTAAACCCAAACAAAAAAAACCTCTGACACAACTAGGGGCACAGTGTGGGAGCTGAATCTAGAGGAAGGGTGGAGGAAGGGAAGGAATGGTGTGAATGGAATGTGTGTCTCAAGACCACTGCTGAAGAGGCACCAGGACAAAGTGGCCCGGGAGGATGCCTGTGACAGGGCTTGGTCAGGGACCATGAGAAGGAATTCCGGCTCTCATGAGGACAGGAAAAACACAGGTCTGTGGAAGGATTCTGTCAAAAAAGAAGCATTTCTGAACCCCAAATATAAACTAGTCCCTCACAACATCGGTACCTGTATCAACAGGGCTGGTAACAGGGGATGGGAGTTGCCTTCAAATCTATAAACCAGCAAAGTCCTTCTACAAAAGACTTGGGATCCAGCAATCTGTTTTCGGATCCAAGACAATGGATATCATGGCTAGCTACTTACAATTACATGCCATTTACAGGGTTCCTCCAAATCACAAAATGAATTGAGTTTGGAAGAGATAACTAAAACACGGTGTTAAAAATCTAAATATTCAACAGATGATTCACATCATCTCAGAGCCAAATCCAGGATCTCTGCTGCTTTTGCAGAGACAAGATTTTATGCTGCTTGGATTGAGCACAAGAAGTATAGAGACAGAACTGGGACTGACATTTGCAGAAACACCCTGCAAGCATGTAGATACAAATAAAAGATACAGCAGAACAAATTATAGCCATTCACTCCAGCTACAGTTCTATAATCTCCAGGCCGCATGGTACCTCTATAATGCATTTTAAACTAGAAATATTGAAAATGTGAAGCTTAAAGTGGGCCGCAGGAAGAGATTCATGTGGTTTCATACCAGGATGGTTCAGGGAAGACATAAAAGCTACATGAAATTTTAAATGCAATTATTTTAGATTAGAATATTTGGATTGAAAGATCTGGAGGGTATTGTTTTTGATAAGACAGTCCCACCTGACAAGAGCTGTCACCACTCTGGGGCTCTCTGTTGTCAACTAAAGATGAAAGGCCATCAGGAAGAATTAACTTCAGCTTTTAAACAGTTTGAAAATGTCAGAGAGGTCAGAGAAGATATGTTTCTTTATATTGCATATTTACACAATGAGCTTTCGGGTTACAATGTGTTTTTACTTTCCATTCAAGTTAGTCTAAAATCATGGTAACTGATCACAGGCTAATGACAGCTGACAAGGAAACACCATGATTGGCTGAGGTCTGTGTCAATCACAGCTGTTTCAGGTGTAGGCAGAGCATACTGGATCTTCTAATAGCAGTAATTGGCAACTATGGAAATAACCCTGCTAGGTCTCCTTTCGTATTTTCCATAGTCATTTATTTGGTTTCCAGTTACATGGAAGCCAATTTAAAAGCTTTTATACCTCGTACCTCACTAGTGGACCTATTGTTCCTATGTTCTCCTGGGGAAGCTCAATAGCCACTGCAAAATTCAATACACACACACACACACACACACACACACAAGGTATCTCAACACTATATGTAAATATTGGTTTGTTCAAAAAAAACGAGAGAGAGAGAGAGAGAGAAGAAAACTTATACATGTTATTTATTATGATCACCTTAGTAAATTCTTTTGACACATCTGATTTAATATTATGAGGAAGTTTAGTTTCATTTTAAACAACATGAGGCCTGAAGGTGATTTTGCATTTCTAACGTGCATTCCTCCTTCTAAAGAGGAAAGTGATAAGTTAAAGCAAGTTCAAGTACTATTGTAAGCAAGCTAATTCCCTTTTTCCACATGCAATTCAGAGAGAAAGGTCAAGTCAGCTGTCACTTCTCTCTAACTGATGCTCAGAGTCTGTGTGCACTGAGCATGATGTATTTAAAAGAAGCCAAGCACTCAGCCATTTTCTGCATCAACTGTATTCATCATAAACCCTCCATCTTGAGCCAAAATGAAAGATTAGGTACAGATGAGTTTGTAAACAGCAAATATGCAGAGAAGTTCTTTCTGCTCAAAACCAAACACCTCTTTCCCCACCATTTTGAAATGGAAGTAACCCTTGCAACTGGGAGAAAGGGGCCCTAACCATCAGCTGTAATTTATATGATGGGCTGCTCATAATGTGGGAATCTCACTGCTGACCATTCGGGCAGCTGGCTCCTCATCAAACACTAACAGTGAGGCGAGGAAAACAGCAAAGGGCGAATAAAAGGCACCGAATATTGTAGACAAACGCAGATTTGAATTCTTCTAGGAGAAGTTGCTGAAATACACACTGGGGACCGTGCAGGTAAATGTGGTATATACATGCATGCAATATAGTTATTTGTATTCTAAATCAATCATCCTTGATCATTTTATAGAGACAACATATTTAAAACATGTGAGAAAGAATGCCAAGAGAACTGACCATCTACTTCAATGCTTTTAACTAAGAAGATAAATTTGTACAATTTACTTAACAGAGATTTATATGTGAGGTGGAGATGCCTGAAAAATTGTTTCTTTATTAAAATTTCTAGAAAAATAGATACAATCATCTGAGCTATTATTAGTCAAATGTATTGTCTTTGTTAGAACTGTTCTTACAGTAGAAAATCACTGATGAAACCTTATTTATAGGAAATCAACTTATAAAACAATGTACCACAGGGAGGACTCTAAAAATGTTACACTGCTTAAAAAAAAAAAGTCTCATTCAAATCATTAGGACTGACATATTTTCTGAGCAGGAGAATGACAGCGCCTTCCTTCAGCTACCCAGATGCTATCCCTTCCATTCATACAGGCTCACTTGGGTGTCTTAAATAATGTCCTTGTCATTTCTCCTTGACTCCCAAGGCGGTGCTGCCCGTGAACTTCTCCTGGCTGTGCACATTGGCCTACAAGGCAATTGAACCACTTCTTTCTAAGTCATTAACTAATCTTCAGGTACTGTCAAATCACTCATAACAGAAAATCCATGCAACCCACAGGGTCTCCTTTTGCCTGGCAAATGAATTTGTTACAAGTGGACACTAGCAGTGCTGGGTCTGGTGTCTAGACTTCAGTCAATAATGATCATCATTATAGTATTCCACATTTAGGGCAGTTCCTCAGAGTTGAGTTATCTGAGAACCTCAGACTGTTAGAGGCAAGATCACCATCACTGTCCACTGGTGCTCTTAAATGCCTACTGGTGATTCTCCACCAAATTAAATCCTACAACATCCTGGGATTAAAAAATTCTATCAAGTCACAAACACAAAGATAGAGAAGATACAGGGGATCCTCTACTATGACTCAAGCACTTTGCCAGGTTCTTTACATTTTTTTTATTTTCTTTTTTAATCATAAGCCTATAGGGTAGAGAATTACCATCATTCTCCATTTACAGATGGTGATACTGAAGCTCAGAGAACTTCAGTAACTCACCCCAAGTTCCACAGCTCATAATGAGAAAGTCCATAATCAAAATTGGGTCTCTTCCTTCTCACATGAGGATTAAAGAACTGAGAAGCACTTTTTAAAGACATATGTAGATTTCAAACCATGAAGAGATGACTGCAATTCAAACTCTCCTATTTTATACCTGAAACAGAATCCTCTTGATGGAAACAGTTTTGAATTTTTAAAATGGCAAAATGAGCTCTGCTAAATCTCTGAAGGTGAAGCAGGACTCCCAAAACTAAGTTTGGTCCCAAAGATGCCAGGTGGACCCACTATACCTTTGATGCCAATTGATTCAATCCTGGATCCCACTCGTTTTCTGTTGCTTTCCCTCAGTAGTTCAGAAGATGACATTTTCTGAACCAGAATAATGGCTTAGGATGTGACTCAAGGCATGAGACTGATGGGACTATGACCTGTCACAGCTGACTACCATGGATAAGTTAGAGGATGCTTATGGGGGGGGGGTGGGGGGGGGAGAGCATATTTTAAATCACTAGTGTCCTAGGCTATGAAGACACTGACCAGCTTCATATCAATGGATGTTTAATATGAGAAGCTAAGAAAAATTAAATATAAAACCCCTCTTATGAGAAGGTTCAAGACAAGGACACCTTCAAAATTCTACCCAAAGCTATACAAAAATTAATAAAAATGAGCAGCATGGGGAAAATAAAACTGTAGGTCTGCAAAGCTCTTGGCATTTCTATCAATAGTTTTGCCTTTTTTGAACTTAAATAGTCAGTGTTCTTTTAATGGCTCATGATGAATACCCTACAAAATTTATAGAGTTCTCTGTTACCCTTTCCAAATCTATTTCCACGTCTTTCTTATTCCAGCTTCAGCTGCAGACTGCAGGATATTCCCACCTCCTGCCTCACCTATCCCTTGCCAGGAATGCTCTACACCATTTTCTGCTGACCAAACCCAACTCCCACCCACAAAACTGTCACTGTTTCCCACACACTGTCTCTCTGAGCACCCGCAATAGTCTCTATCCCATCCCTCAAATTTCTTTTTTTTAACATCTTTATTGGAGTATAATTGCTTTACAATGGTGTGTTAGTTTCTGCTTTATAACAAAGTGAATCAGTTATGCATATACATATATCCCCATATCTCTTCCCTCTTGCATCGCCCTTGCCCCCACCCTCCCTATCCCACCCCTCTAGGTGGTCACAAAGCACTGAGCTGATCTCCCTGTGCTATGCGGCTGCTTCCCACTAGCTATCTATTTTACATTTGGTAATGTGCCACTCTCTCACTTTGTCCCAGCTTACCCTTCCCCCTCCCCATATCCTCAAGTCCATTCTCTAGTAGGTCTACGTCTTTATTCCCATCTTGTCCCTAGGTTCTTCATGACCTGTTTTTTTTTTTTTTTTTTAGATTCCATATATATGTGTTAGCATACGGTATTTGTTTTTCTCTTTCTGACTTACTTCGTTCTGTATGACAGACTCTAGGTCCATCCACCTCACTACAAATAACTCAATTTTGTTTCTTTTTATGGCTGAGTAATATTCCATTGTATATATGTGCCACATCTTCTTTATCCATTCATCTGTCAATGGACACTTAGGTTGCTTCCATGTCCTGGCTATTGTAAACAGAGCTGCAATGAACACTGTGGTACATGACTCTTTTTGAATTATGGTTTTCTCAGGGTATATGCCCAGTAGTGGGATTGCTGGGTCGTATGGTAGTTCTATTTTTAGTTTTTTAAGGAACCTCCATACTGTTCTCCACAGTGGCTGTATCAATTTACATTCCCACCAACAGTGCAAGAGGGTTCCCTTTTCTCCACACCCTCTCCAGCATTTATTGTTTGTAGATTTTTTGATGATGGCCATTCTGACTGGCCACACCTCAATTTTTAAATCATGTAATGCTCTATCAACCTTACTGTTGGTTGTTTCTCTGACTACATGTAAGAGCATGGCTATACTTCTTCTGTACCTCCAAAATACCTAGCACACTGGTAGGCTTCAATAAGTACTTAATATTTATCCAACTGATTAATTTAACCCACAGACTGTCCTTGAAATCCTAGAGCTACAATTGCATTCAATGAATGGGGGGCACCCAGGATACTGGCAGGGGTAGAAGAAGAATGTTCTATTTTGGTTGCATCCTAAGAACAAAAGCACAAGTGTAATAGCATACATCTGTTTCTTGGGTTGAGATTTATAAATGGAAGCATTGATTTCAAATGTCAAAGAAACATAAATATTGCTCTTAGGGCAATAAATGCAAAACAAAACTGAAAGGCTTTGACGACATTTCCACTGGGTGGCTGTCACTCACCAACCCCAACCTTTTTCACAAAACTTTCGTTTGATTTAAAGTAATCATGAAGCTCCATGAGCCATCAGAGGTGGAGTGTGGGAGATGTTAGCAACAACATCTCAATAGTTAGGACAGACTAACAATTTCTAAACATTTTCTTTGAATAAACAGTCTCAGGTTTGAAAGAATATTAACACATAGCATTTTACTACTAGAGTTGATGCAATTTAAGATGGAGTGTATAGGTTTGCTCAACTTTCTGCAGGGTTGCCTTTCCTTCCCAGGTTCATCACTGATCCCTTTCCCCTCACTGAAGGCAATGCCTTAGGGACCAAAGTTAGATGAGTTGCATCTTTATTTATTAATTGCTCTTTATTCAAATTTGGACAATATATTCAAAGACTACTATTCAAGAGATTCTAAAATTGGCCAGAGAATTAAGAGTCAACATTTTAAAAGAGCTCATCATTCAGAATTAGTAGATGGCTAGAAGGTGGTTGAACAGAGAAGAACTGGACTGGATCTCTAAGTGAGGAACAAGTCAGCAGGAATCCTGGCTATAGACCATTTGATGACCTTAAGAAAACTGTTACATTGCCCTGCACTTTGGTCTTCTTGGGAAAAATAAGGATCACAGTATCTGTCCTGTAGGGTGGTTGTGATTACTAAATGTATTAATGAATTTCAGTTGTTTGGCACCAAGGACAATGATTAAATGAGGAAGGTAAATTGAAAAGAAGTTAGAAAGGAAATCCTACTCTCGTATGGTCCATAAGTCTCCACCCTTTTGTTCTAAGTCATTACCCCTTATATTTCCTTCAGGAGTACTGACCTCTTATTATCTCCTTTTTGTGGCATTGGCTACTATTCTTCCCCATTTAGAGTTGCCAAGCTGCCATATTTCCAGGTCTTGACAAAGCACTGCTGGATAAAACAAATATTTCATTAACAATCTGTTCCCAGGTGCTACAAATGTTCCACCTGAAATGAAAGTAGAAATTCATATGGTCTTCCCCTCCAGCAGTCTCATTCTCCAGCAAAATAGAGGTTTAATTAAGGTCAAACCTCCCAAGCCATAGCAGAGGATGAATTTAGGTCAGTTGAAACAGTTATTCTAGTTAATTTGATCTAAATGGTTGTGTTTTGGGGGGAGAGAAGGAAAAGCCTTTTAGAAAAAGGAGGCTCCTGAATGGTAGAGAATGGGGAAGAATAGCAATCGTCAAAGTCTGAGTCATATAAAGCTGCATACTTCTTAGGAAAATAATTGCTGAGATACATATTTATATATATATATCTGCATATATATATGCAATTCTCAACTCCAAGTTATCTACAATAACAAACTGTTTGCACATTTTTGGTAAAGCCAAGACACAGAGGGTCTTGCCCAGCTTGAAGACCCCAGAATCTTCAACTACAAATGAACTATTCCACTAAACAACTTAAGCGTCTCAAAGAAAAAATAATATACAAACCACAGAGCCAGACATAACACAAGATAGGAGAATTTTAAATGTCATCAGAGCCAAGCATTGCTTTGGTAAATTCTAATGAAGAAGAATTCTACATCAAAGGGAAAATGGAGAGATGAATATACACCCTCCCCCCTGGGAGTTACACTCTTGCTTATTATTCTTCATTTTCCCTTTGTTTCTGCTTCAAGCTCTCCTATTCGTACTGCATGCTCACCTGTCTTACACATTCCCTCAACAGGACTCTACAGTTGGAGATGTAACTATTGCTCTATTCCTCGCACATGCTGCTTCTGCTTACCAGAACTCTGTTCATAAACTGGGACACCAAGAAAAGTAACATTCTATTTTAGAACAGATCCAGGTTTTGGGGTGTCTGAAGCTTATAGAGTTTGGAGAATTCTCTGAAAGGAAGGAATATGGAGTAAGTTTCTGACATTAATATTTACTTAAAATGAGAAAATAAATCACAACAAAGAGCTGGCTCTCACCATTCAGATCCCTCTTTTCTGAGATTTTTTTCCCTGATGACACCTGGCTTTCCCCCTCCCATCCCAGAACCCTCTGCACGTCCCAGCAGCTCCCAAGACACTAAAGGTACCTCTCAAGTGAGGGACCCTGGAGCTTCAGGCTCATGCGCATCAGTGTAAATCCTCTCTGCACTAATTTCCCTAAAATAAACACAAGAAACGTGACCATCTATCCCCATTTTGCTTTCAGTCCCTGGCAGACATATTTTACACCTAAAGATAACGTCCGTTGTTCATGCTCAGGTACCTGCTGATGATCTGGGTTGTTTTCTCCCTATTCAAAAAGTGAGACAATAGATTGTGAAACAAGTTGCCTAATTGTAAAATTCAGAAGAGCACATTACATTTTTAAAGTACAACGTATTTTTCCATCTAATTTGAAACTGTGAATGTTAAACTTAAAGACTTTTTCCAGCTTCTGTTAGTGACAGACAGGGCTCCCCAAGGGATGGCTGCCTTCAAAGACAGGTAAATGAGGGCCCATATAAAACAGCCAAGTATTGATGTTGTAGTAAAATTCCAGAAAAATACATTGGCAGACAAGTAAATTTGTCACTAATAATTTAATGTAATTTCCCTAAAATGGAGGTAATAGGTACTCAGGGAATACACCTCCAGGGTTTACATCAAATGTGCATGTGGAAAATCGTGAAATAATATTTTTTTAAAATGTAGATGCTTTGTCTGACATGTTGGTTTATGAGGAAAATTATTCTTCCAAAATGAAAATGTGGAGGGGAAAATATAACCTCCCCAATGCACGTATCCTTTCGCTCCCAAACCTTTCCTGGTGGTGGCAGTTCAGAAGCAGTGACTGACTGGAAGCTGCAAACATTTGTTTGCATTTTATTTCCCCCTTAAAATGATGTACTACAATTACCAAATATTAATGAACCAATCATGTTGCAAATAGTATTTCCTGTGTCACTCTGAGTTATAGAATCTAATATTGGGCTCATTTGAAACATTCCAAAGTTGCATATTTTTTTCCCCTTTGCAAAGTGACAGCTCAAATTGTGTTTAGTTGCATCCGTCCAACCATGAGCAAATCAAGTATAAAAATTTCATTCTGTTTAAGTGTTAATGCAATTTTTTAAGCTCATATCCTGGGATGGCTCACTTTGCACTATGCTGGATGATATTAGATGCTGCTTAAACACTATTATCAATTATATTACATGGTGCCAGAAAATTTTAAAATAGCACTTGTTTGGGACTCAAGTCATGAAGTTTCAAGAAAGGAAAAATACAAAGCAGAAAAAAAAATTCTTTAGCTTTTTCAAATGCTCCAATGTTTATGTTTTATATTACGAATAGGCTGATTTCCAGCTATAAATCTGAATTTCATTGCCATTATTGTGAGTTTAATATGAAAAAAG
Source organism: Tursiops truncatus (assembly GCF_011762595.2). NCBI lineage: Eukaryota > Metazoa > Chordata > Mammalia > Artiodactyla > Delphinidae > Tursiops > Tursiops truncatus. The sequence goes on from NC_047052.1 coordinate 16,270,467, forward strand.
ACCTGCAGTTCACTAAGGCAATAAGGAGAGACGCAGCTGTCATAAGCCTAGCTGCCGGATGGAGCAACCAGAGACCCAAGTCAGGGGCAGGAGGGAGGAAAAGGAAAGGCTGCAAGAGAGAAAAGCAGCCCTAAGGTAGTGCCGTCAAAATTATGAATTAATATAAAAGTCAAAATTATAGAATGTCCATCATTTTTCTATAGAATATTGACAGAGTGAAATGAATTTAGCAGATAATAAAGAATCTAACCCCCAGAAAAAAAAAAGGGGAGGGGGGAAGAAAGAAAGCAGTCAAATATGCCGGCTTCAGAATCACATTTCATCAAATGTCTGCGCTTAATACAACTGCCAGGGAAAAGCCTGATCCAATTTTGTAGGAGGTCACCGTCAGAAGTCCCCGGCTGTTAATGTGCCTCAGCATTCCCTGATTTCTTACTCCAGGTAGTGAGGCCAAATATTGCCTTTTGCTCAAAGACATTTCTTCTTTCCCTAGATCCAATCTCACACACACTTACACATGCAGGACAGGTGTGACTGCCATAATGAATGCTAATGGAGAAAGTTGCCAAATAATGTCGATTATGGCCCCATTTTCATGAGCCCAGAGCATGGAAGAATTTCATCTTTCCTCTATTACCGCATTTCCAGGGGCTGTTCTGCACTCTGGCATACACAAAAAAGTGATCTTTATTTTAGGTGTCTGAGAAAAATATCTTTGGATTCTGAAGCTATTTAAATATACTATATATGTGGAGCTATGAAAAACATGTGCAATGCTTTTATTTACTTAACTCAGCCATGACTAGATCTGTACTATTTGGGTTTGTAAATCAGGCTTGCAAAGTCTGCTAAATACTTAAAGTGCTGCAGTTTGTACAAAGCTGGTTATATTTTCTGCTAATTCGGAATAAAAACAAAGATTCACCAATGGGAAGCCCCCCATCTCACAGTAAGGTTACAGCTCACACCTGCCTAGTGCAATGTGTCTACATTTCATGAAGTTTAAATATAATAAATCAACATGAATTCTCTTTCAAGTTCAGGATTCCGGATGCCTTTCCTGATTGAGGATCCATGAGAGAATTAATGAAGACCTAATTCTCCAAGGCATCCACTGTATGTAATGAATTAACCTCTTACTTCTGCATCTAGAATATACTACTCATGTACCAATTTTGGAAGATTGAGAAAATAGCCTCTCAAATCATTTTCTCTGTTTTTGCGGTTCAGATGAGGAACCCTGGTTGAAAAAGGCTGTAGGCTTTGCTACTTAAAGTACAGTCTGCAGGTCAGTGACATTCACATCACTTAGGGAGCTTATTCAAATATAGATTCTGATTTAGTAGGCACAGGCTGGGACCCAAGACTCTGCATCTCTTTTTCTTTTCTTATTTTTTAACAACTTTATTGGAGTATAATTGCTTTATAATGGTGTATTATTTTCTGCTTTATAACAAAGTGAATCAGCTATACATACACATATATCCCCATATCTTCTCCCTCTTGCTTCTCCCTCCCACCCTCCCTATCCCACCCTCTAGATGGTCACAAAGCACCGAGCTGATCTCCCTGTGCTATGCAACTGCTTCCCACTAGCTATCTATTTTACATTTGGTAGTGTATATATGTCATGCTACTCTCTCACTTCGTCCCACCTTACCCTTCCCCCTCCCCATGTCAAGTCCATTCTCTACGTCTGCATCTTTATTCCTGTCCTACCCCTAGGTTCTTCAGAACCATGTTTTTTTTTTTTTTTTTTAGATTCCATATATGTGTGTTAGCATATGGCATTTGTTTTTCTCTTTCTGATTTACTTCACTCTGTATGACACACTCTAGGTCCATCCACCTCACTACAAAAAACTCAATTTCGTTTCTTTTTATGGCTGAGTAATATTCCATTGTATACATGTGCCACATCTTCTTTATCCATTTATCTGTCGATGGACACTTAGGTTGCTTCCATGTCCTGGCTATTGTAAACAGAGCTGCAGTGAACATTGTGGTACATGACTCTTTTTGAATTATGGTTTTCTCAGGGTATATGCCCAGTAGTGGGATTGCTGGATCATATGGTAGTTCTATTTTCAGTTTTTTAAGGAACCTCCATACTGTTCTCCATAGTGGCTGTATCAATTTACATTCCCACCAACAGTGCAAGAGGGTTCCCTTTTCTCCACACCCTCTCCAGCATTTATTATTTGTAGATTTTTTGATGATGGCCATTCTTACTGGTGTGAGGCGATACCTCACTGTAGTTTTGATTTGCATTTCTCTAATGATTAGTGATGTTGAGCATTCTTTCATGCATTTGTTGGCAATCTGTATATCTTCTTTGGAGAAATGTCTATTTAGGTCTTCTGCCCATTTTTGGATTGGGTTGTTTGATTTTTTGATATTGAGCTGCATGAGTTGCTGGTCAATTAGGACTCTGCATTTCTAACAAGCCCCCAAGTGATGCTAGTGGTCTTGAAAGCATTGACTAGTAAGGCTCTAAAAACTCCCCTTCTCAAGTCAGCTCTACCCACCACCAGTCCCTCCCATCAGGAAACTAGCACAAGCCTCTTAGATAGCCTCATCCACCAGAGGGCAGACAGCAGAAGCAAGAAGAACTACAATCCTGCAGCCTGTGGAACAAAAACCACATTCACAGAAAGATAGACAAGATGAAAAGGCAGAGGGCTATGTACCAGGTGAAGGAACAAGATAAAACCCCAGAAAAACAAGTAAATGAAGTGGAGATAGGCAACCTTCCAGAAAAAGAATTCAGAATAATGATAATGAAGATGATCCATGACCTCAGAAAAAGAATGGAGGCGAAGACTGAGAAGATACAAGAAATGTTTAACAAAGACCTAGAAGAATTAAAGAACAAACAAACAGAGATGAACAATACAATAACTGAAATGAAAACTACACTCAAAGGAGTCAATAGCAGAATAGCTGAGGCAGAAGAACGGATAAGTGACCTGGAAGACAGAATGGTGGAATTCACTGCTGCGGAAAAGAATAAAGAAAAAACAATGAAAAGAAATGAAGACAGCCTAAGAGACCTCTGGGACAACATTAAACGCAACAACATTCGCATTATAGGGGTCCCAGAAGAAGAGAGAGAGAAAGGACCAGAGAAAATATTTGCAGAGATAATAGTCAAAAACTTCCCTAACATGGGAAAGGAAAGAGCCACCCAAGTCCAGGAAGCACAGAGAGTCCCATACAGGATAAACCCATGGAGAAACACACCGAGACACATAGTAATCAAACTGGAAAAAATTAAAGACAAAGAATAATTACTGAAAGCAGCAAGGGAAAAACGACAAATAACATACAAGGGAACTCCCATAACGTTAACAGCTGATTTCTCAGCAGAAACTCTGTAAGACAGACGAGAGTGGCATGATATACTTAAAGTGATGAAAGGGAAGAACCTACAATCAAGATTACTCTACCCAGCAAGGATCTCATTCAGATTCGATGGATAAATTAAAACCTTTACAGACAAGCAAAAGCTGAGAGAATTCAGCACCACCAAACCAGCTCTACAACAAATGCTAAAGGAACTTCTCTAAGTGGGAAACACAAGAGAAGAAAAGGACCTACAAAAACAAACCCAAAACAATTAAGAAAATGGTCATAAGAACATACATATCGATAATTACCTTAAACGTGAATGGATTAAATGCTCCAACCAAAAGACGCAGGCTTGCTGAATGGATACAAAAACAAGACCCATACATACGCTGTCTACAAGAGACCCACTTCAGACCTAGGGACACATACAGACTGAAAGTGAGGGGATGGAAAAAGCATTCCATGCAAATGGAAATCAAAAGAAAGCTGGAGTAGCAATGCTCATATCACATAAAATAGACTTTAAAATAAAGAATGTTACAAAAGACAAGGAAGGACACTATATAATGATCAAGGGATCAATCCAAGAAGAAGATATAATAATTATAAATACATATGCACCCAACATAGGAGCACCTCAATACATAAGGCAACTGCTAACATCTATAAAAGAGGAAATCGACAGTAACACAGTAATAGTGGGGGACTTTAACACCTCACTTACACCAATGGACAGATCATCCAAAATGAAAATGAATAAGGAAACAGAAGCTTTAAGTGACACAATAGACCAGATAGATTTAATTGATATTTATAGGACATTCCATCCAAAAACAGCAGATTACACTTTCTTTTCAAGTGCGCACGGAACATTTTCCAGGATAGATCACATCTTGGGTCACAAATCAAGCCTCAGTAAATTTAAGAATATTGGAATCATATCAAGCACCTTTTCTGACCACAACGCTATGAGATTAGAAATTAATTACAGGGAAAAAAATCGTAAAAAACACAAACACATGGAGGCTAAACAATACATTACTAAATAACAAAGAGATCACTGGAAAAAATCAAAGAGGAAATCAAAAAATACCTAGAGACAAATGACAATGAAAACACAATGATCCAAAACCTACAGGATGCAGCAAAAGCAGTTCCAAAAGGGAAGTTTATAGCTATACAAGCCTACCTCAAGAAACAAGAAAAATCTCAAAAAAACCAATCTAACATTACACCTAAAGGAACTAGAGAAAGAAGAACAAACAAAACCCAAAGTTAGCAGAAGGAAAGAAATCATAAAGGTCAGATCAGAAATAAATGAAATAGAAACAAAGAAAACAATAGCAAAGAACAATGGTCCAAAACCTATGGGATGCAGCAAAAGCAGATCTAAGACGGAAGTTTATAGCTATACAAGCCTACCTCAAGAAACAAGAAAAATTTCAAATAAGCAATCTAACCTTACACCTAAAGGAACTAGAGAAAGAAGGACAAACAAAACCCAAAATTAGTAGAAGGAAAGAAATGATAAAGATCAGAGCAGAAATAAATGAAATAGAAACAAAGAAGACAATAGCAAAGATCAATAAAACTAAAAGCTGGTTCTTTGAGAAGATAAACAAAATTGATAAACCATTAGCCAGACTCATCAAGAAAAAGAGGAAGAGGACTCAAATCAATAAAATTAGAAATGAAAACGGAGAAGTTACAACAGACACGGCAGAAATACAAAGCATCCTAAGATACTACTACAAGCAACTCTATGCCAATAAAATGGACAACTTGGAAGAAATAGACAAATTCTTAGAAAGGTATAACCTTCCAAGACTGAACCAAGAAGAAATAGAAAATATGAACAGACCAATCACAAGTCATGAAATTGAAACTGTGATTAAAAATCTTCCAACAATCAGAAGTTCAGGACCAGATGGCTTCACAGGTGAATTCTATCAAACATTTAGAGAAGAGCTAACACCCATCCTTCTCAAACTCTTCCAAAAAATTGCAGAGGAAGGAACACTCTCAAACTCATTCTATGAGGCCACTATCACCCTGATACCAAAACCAGACAAAGATACTACAAAAAAAGAAAATTACAGACCAATATCACTGATGAATATAGATGCAAAAATCCTCAACAAAATACTAGCAAACAGAATTCAACAACACATTAAAAGGATCATACACCATGATCAAGTGGGATTTATCCCAGGGATGCAAGGATTCTTCAATATACGCAAATCAATCAATGTGATACACCATATTAACAAATTGAAGAATAAAAACCATATGATCATCTCAACAGATGCAGAAGAAGCTTTTGACAAAATTCAATACCCATTTACGATAAAAACTCTCCAGAGAGTGGGCATACAGGGAACCTACCTCAACATAATAAAGGCCATATATGACAAACCCACAACAAACACCATTCTCAATCGAGAAAAAATGAAAGCATTTCCTCTAAGATCAGGAACAAGACAAGGATGTCCACTCTCACCAGTATTATTCAATATAGTTTTGGAAGTCCTAGCCATGGCAGTCAGAGAAGAAAAATAAATTAGAGGAATACAAATTGGAAAAGAAGAAGTAAAACTGTCACTGTTTGCAGATGACATGGTACTATACATAGGGAATCCTAAAGATGCCGCCAGAAAACTACTAGAGCTAATCAATGAATGTGGTAAAATTGCAGGATACAAAATTAATGCACAGAAATCTCTTGCATTCCTATACACTAATGATGAAAAATCTGAAAGAGAAATTAAGGACACACTCCCATTTACCATTGCAACAAAAACAATAAAATACCTAGGAATAAACCTACCTAGGGAGACAAAAGACCTGTATGCAGAAAACTATAAGACACTGATGAAAGAAATTAACGATACCAACAGATGGAGAGATATACCAATGTTCTTGTATTGGAAGAATCAATACTGTGAAAATGACTATACTACCCAAAGCAATCTACAGATTCAATGCAATCCCTATCAAATTACCAATGGCATTTTTTACGGAACTGGAACAAAAAATCTTAACATTTGTATGGAGACACGAAAGACCCCGAATAGCCAAAGCAGTGTTGAGGGAAAAAAACGGAGCTGAAGGAATCAGAGTCCCTGACTTCAGACTATACTACAAAGCTACAGTAATCAAGACAATATGGTACTGGCACAAAAACAGAAACATAGATCAATGGAACAAGATAGAAAGCCCAGAGATAAACCCATGCACCTATGGTCAACTAATCTATGACAAAGGAGGCAAGGATATACAATGGAGAAAAGACGGTGTCTTCAATAAGTGGTGCTGGGAAAACTGGACAGCTACATGTAAAAGAATGAAATTGGAACACTCCCTAACACCATACACAAAAAATAAACTCAAAATGGATTAGAGACCTAAATGTAAGACCAGACACTATCAAACTCTTAGAGGAAAACAAAGGAAGAACACTCTTTGACATAAATCACAGCAAGATCTTTTTTGACCCACCTCCTAGAGTAATGGAAATAAAAACAAAAATAAACAAATGGGACCTAATTAAACTTCAAAGCTTTTGCACCGAAAAGGAAACCATAAACATGACAAAAAGACAACCCTCAGAATGGGAGAAAATATTTGCAAATGAAGCAACAGACAAAGGATTAATCTCCAAAATATACAAGTAGCTCATGCAGCTCAATATTAAAAAAAAACAACCCAATCCAAAAATGGGCAGAAGACCTAAATAGACATTTCTCCAAAGAAGACATACATATGGCCAAGAAGCACAAGAAGAACTGCTCAACATCACTAATTATTAGAGAAATGCAAATCAAAACTACAATGAGGTATCACCTCACACCAGTTAGAATGGGAATCATTAGAAAATCTACAAACAACAAATGCTGGAGAGGGTGTGGAGAAAAGGGAACCCTCTTGCACTGTTGGTGGGAATGTACATTGATACAGCCACTATGGAGAACAGTATGGAGGTTCCTGAAAAAACTAAGAATAGAACTACCATATGATCCAGCAATACCACTACTGGGCATATACCCAGAGAAAACCATAATTCAAAAAGACACATGCACCCCAATGTTCATTGCAGCACTATTTACAATAGTCAGGTCATGGAAGCAACCTAAATGCCCATCGACAGATGAATGGATAAAGAAGATGTGGTACATATATACAATGGAATATTACTCAGCCATAAAAAGGAATGAAATTGGGTCATTTGTTAAGACATGGTTGGATCTAGAGAGTGTCATACAGAGTGAAGTACGTCAGAAAGAGAAAAACAAATATCATATATTAACGCATATATGTGGAACCTAGAAAAATGGTACAGATGAACCGGTTTGCAGGGCAGAAAATGAGACACAGATGTAGAGAACAAACGTATGGACACCAAGTGGGGAAAGCAGCGGGGGGTGGTGGTGGTGGTGGTGTGATGAATTGGGAGATTGGGATTGACATGTATACACTGATGTGTATAAAATTGATCACTAATAAGAACCTGCAGTATTAAAAAAAAAAAACTCCCCTTCTCCATGAAATAAATCTGAAATGACATTAGTATGAGACTAAATAGTGTATTTGACATGTCATATAACAAATTTGTTGCTTTTCACTTTGTGTTGGGCAGGGATACCTATATACCTCCTACATCCAGGTTAGAAGCAGGGGAGTGAGAATCATCAACCAAAACAAAGCCATAAAAGAAAATCCCATGGTTTTGGTTTCCTTGAACCCATTTGTACCCCCAAACAGAAGACTTCTATCTTTAAATGCACATTTACACAGAGAATTTGTACCCATATATTCCAGTCTAAAACCAGGATATATATTCTGATTTACAAATCTATTTATATGAAAAAGTTTGCAAAGATGTGAAAATTAAATTACATTCAGACATTAATTTGATGAATGGCCTTCATCGAAAAGAATTAAGTGACATGAAATGAGAACCACTTACAAAATCTAGACTATGTGATCACCAGCAAATGGTCTACTGCACTTTGCTGGCCGTATTCTTTTTCTCTGGAATGTCATCCCTTTCCCCAACCCTGCAAACATCTTCTTACCTTTAGTGTCCATCTCAAGCCTTCCACCTGCTTGGAAGACTCTGCAGCCTTCCTGTCCATCACTTACTTTACACTCCTCTAAACCATGGTGACACTCATATTTGGGACACTACACCTTTACATGAAACTGTTACTTGTTTTTGTTTTGTTTTTTTCCAGTTGTTTCATCTAACTTGTAAAATCTCCCTCAATGTACAGCCCAGTGAATATTTAGTTAGAACCTATTTTGTGCCAGGCTCTGTGTTTGGTGTAGGGGATAAAGGGATAGAGAGGGACTTTATCATCTACTTCTGATGCAGCCATAAAGATCTTTGTTCCCTATGTCAAAAAATTCATCATCATATTCTAGAGAAGACAGACATTAAGACAAAAATAATAAACTGTTATGATTATAAAACTGAAGCATAGGGCTTCCCTGGTGGCGCAGTGGTTGAGAGTCCGCCTGCCAATGCAGGGGACGTGGGTTCGTGCCCCGGTCCGGGAAGATCCCACATGCCGCAGAGCGGCTGGGCCCGTGAGCCATGGCCACTGAGCCTGCGCGTCTGGAGCCTGTGCTCCGCAGCGGGAGAGGCCACAACAGTGAGAGGCCCGTGTAACTGTAAAAAAAAACCAAACAAAAAAAACAACCAAAAACAAAAAACTGAAGCATATACACAGTTTTGAAGGAGATAGTGGATTTTGTCAAGGGGAAGAACATTAAGCACAAGAGATTTCCCGAAAGGGTAAGAGGCAAGACATATACAAAGACACAGATGTAGACAACAGCAAGGTGAATGCAGAAGCTCCTAACAGTTTATATTTGCTCGAATTTGAAGACAGACAGAAGGAAGAGGAAACAAAAATAACGGCCCATATCATGAAGGGACCTTTATGCTAAGGAAAGGTATAATTAGATGTGTACTTCAGCAAGATCGATCTGTTGATAAAGTGAAGGAGAATAGCATGAACTCCTTAGCATCCTTTTCAAGCTGGAAAGTTTGCGGTACAGAGATAGGTGCAGAGATAGGTTTTGAGGTCAAAACCTTACTGATCAGCTTGTTAAGAGAAACCTGACTTTTGATTCATATGACTTAAAGCTCCTTTGTTTTGGTTTTGGCGGCACCGCAGCATCTTTGTTCCCCCACCAGGGATTAAACCCCAACCTCGGAGCGAAAGTGCCAAGTCCTAACCACTGGATTGCCAGGGAATTCCCAAAGCTCCTTTGAATGAAGAATATTGCATACATCTGCAGTGGTGTCGTTCTCAACCATTTGTTCATATTAATGATCACATCTGGGAAAGGCTTGACATACTTTAAGAAAACAGCAGTTAGCGAGAAGGATATTGAGAGGTGATGGAAAGCAGCAGAATAAGATAAGGGCCTAGTGCAAGTTGTCTCCTGAATTATGCGTTTCTTGAGGTCAAGGAATTTTATCTTGCTGATCTTGGTATCCAGCGCCTAGCATAGTGCCTAGAAATGCAGAATATGTATTTAAATCATTCTACTTAATAACTATCCAGGATGTCTACCTCCAACCCATTACTCCTTTTATCACATGTCTGGGAATAAGGAAAGCAATTTATAAACTTTCTTCATTAACAAACATAACACAGTGTGTTATAATCTTTTAAAAATCAATGTTACTCCAATTTTCCCCCAAAATATATTTTTAAAATTCTTCTCTCAAACAGCTATTAAAAAATTAGATGATTTCTAGGGTTCAAATTTATTATGGATCTATTCATTTAGAGAAAAAGCATCCATTTGTAAAGTATCTGTATTTTTCAGGCTTGGAAAGATAGTCTGCTGAAAAGGGCTCTGGCTCAAATGAGCTTCTATCTGATCCTAAACAAGATTCTTCCACCAGAAAACAAGGAGTCCAGGGGGATATAGGAGGCGAGTTGTATCATGCGAAGCCTGAGAAGCTGAATTTTCTCAATTCCAGAAACCCTCTTGTGCTCCTTACAGTACCATTTTCTAAGCCTGCCTTGCTTGTAGTAGATACTCAATAAATTAACACTTGATTTCACTAAATGTATAGCTTCAGAGAGCTTTTGCATCTATTTCAATTGTTCTGAATCACACTGACAAACCTATGAATTTCTTCTTGACTGGTCAGTCTTCCTATTTCGGGTGCATTTCTGTCTCTTAAATCATCTAAATTTTAAAATGAAAAGCAGTAAGCACTTAGAACCAAATCTCTTTGAATGTACTCCCAGCCCTGGCTGAGACATGTAGGGTCCTGTCCCTGCCACCAGGGGCCTTGTGCAGGACCCAGCCCCGTAGGTATAGGAATGTCCATGCACCAATTAAGCTCTTCGAAAGAAGGGGTGTGTGACTGTATAAATCCTGATCCAGGAGGACAATGAATCTGCAATGTACATACAGCCCCATACCTGCTGTCATACACTGTAATAAACCTCTGCCGGTGTTCCTGTGATAAAGTTGATCCCAAAGGATGGAGAGCAGTGATGGCAAATATAAATCTGGACCAACAGCCAGCCATTCCCCCATGCCAGTGTACCATATGTGTGTGTACGCAAGCAGGGCCACCGCTGCGTAAATACTGCAAGTGGCGCCATTCATCTCTTGCTGCATATTCTGTTTGCATATATGCTCTGTATGTGGCCTGGAACTTCATACAGTATTCAGGACTGAGAGTGCCCAGCCGTTGTTCAGAGTAAGTAAGCAGGGGGGAGGTGGTCTGACTAGCAGATTCAGAGATTTTATTTTCCTTCTTTCTTGGGGAAAAAAAATCAGCTTCTTAAAATTGCAATGCTGGTGCTTACGATTCATATTACAAGCAGGGCAACCTCTACACCCAAATCGAAATTTCATTTATGATATTGTGGACTTAATATGAATAAAGGCCTAGTGTTTTCCAAAGTGCCAAAGAAAGATGCACCCGCCACAGGACTAACCACGGGAGGGAACCAGAAGATGGAGGCTGGGTGAGGATAATAAAAGACAAAAGCAAACTCAAATGCCATAAATTGATATGAAGAGAAAAAGAAATGAAAAGGAAAAAAAAAAAACCCATTGTGTGTCCATCTCCCAAGCACAAGTGATGGACATAAAGAGATGAATTTAAGGCATACCTAAATTCCTGCCACTTTCCTCTTCCAGTTTGGAAATCCTACCAGTTAGAAATAGGAACAGGATAACTAAAAAGGCACAGACAACAGGACAGTTTGCATACTAAATTCGAGGCATGCCGGGTGGTTTGAACAGATAGTTTCTTTCAACCACACAAGAAAGAGGTAATGGAGAGAATGGTACAGGTTTAAGCAGGCTCTTGATGTAAATGAAAATAAAAACCACAAAAACTTTTATATCTTTGTAGCATTTGGCTAATGAGTCACTAAACCATCCCCAGCACATCCATCATTTCTATTGCAGAGACTCAACCGCTCTCTCTCTAATTGGTCTAGACAGGTGTCATGGTATTTCAGCACAGTGAAAAAAATTCCAGAGGTTTTCTTCAGTGAGACTGAAAGGTAGGCACTTCGGAAAATGTTAGTCTAATTTCAACCTTCTTTGAAACAGTTTACATTTAGCAAGAAAATCAAGACAAATGAAAGCCTCCAGATTTAATTCCACCTCCAAAAAAGCCCTTTGTGTGGCCAAAAGGGAAGCTGAAATTAATTTGATTGTGTGGAGGGGGTGATCCATCTCTCGCTAGGAAAAGGCTTTATCTGGGTACCTCACTTCTGTATTGGTTTTCTATAGCAAGCGAAATTAAATACATAATGTTTCAAACATCAACTTCACCTTGCCATAAAGTGACTAAAGACAGTTTTTTGTTATCAAATGATTTTAAGTACTACTCAGTATCTCTCAGGGTACTGGGTTCCACCAAACCCCAAACTTTTGAATGGAAAGGGAGAGAGAGAGCAAACTGGGAAAAGACCAAATCTAATGAATGGACCTGCCACCAGATTTTAACCAGGAGCAACTGCTCATTAACAATGCTTTAAAGTCATATTTCAACAAAGTTGTGGCATAAGTGAACACCAGCCAGGAAATAGAAGGTTCAGCTAGTGCCTCACTGTTAACTCGTAAACTTACAGAGGAATAAGCCAGAACAATCTAAGTTAAGGAAAGAATGACAGGCTCAGCTTAATTTCCTGGTTGTTATCAGGAAGAATCACAATCTTGGTGCTATTTAAATATATTCTTAAAAATCTAATTTCTTTGGGAGAAGAGGGTGGCTATTCAATAAAAAAAATTGCCTAGAGAGAGGTGACCTGAGTTTCGCCTCTGTCTTCCTTTATTTGTTTTAATCCTGTACTCAGATCCTAGTGTCAATCCACTAGGCTTTTCTAACTTAAAAACTGAGGTGGCACATCCTGGTGTCAGAGCTTTCTCTGAGAATAAGTTTCAACACGGAGCAGGGGTGAGGAACCAGGAAAGGTGATTTCTGAGGTGGATGAAATGAGGCATCACCATTCGAGTTGTGGAGGATGCCAAAGAGAAACTTGGAGTTGGGTCTTGAGTCAGGTATGAATTTTTGGTGTGAATTTCACCTACCAACCTGAATATTTAAAATGTAAAAGCTTTTTGAAACCAACATGGCCCACAGATACTACTAAATGTTATCTGGGAATATTAATTCATCCTCTGGATATGTTAAAAATTTATAATTTAACAGCTCAGGATGTAGCATTCAGAGCTTCAGAGTTCAAGAAAAAAAATGCTATAAAGCCAAGGAAATTCCAGCTTCAAACCAATTGGTTGTATAACTTAAAACATGTAATCTCCATGTATCTGTCATCTATTTCATTTGTCATCTAGTTAGAGATCATTTCTCTCTATCTACAAATAAACCACAAATCTATGCACAGAATTTGGTTAGGTAGTTCAATAAGTTGTTGTCTCTGGGTTGGAAGAAGCATGCTGTTAATTTTTTTCTTGTGTTTACATTTTGTGTTTTTCTGTAATAGGAATGTTTTACATCTCTAAATAGAAATACGGTTTATTTCACATAAAGCAAGTAAGCAATTTTCCTTAAAGTTATTTGAGACAAAGAAATACAAAGGAGATAAGAGAAGGTGGGGAGAAAGAAAATGACCCAGGATAGGTTCCAAAAGGGTCATAAAATGTTTTCACTAAGGTAGCTGCATGCACAATATGAATATGATGGTCATTTCTTTATTTAACAAACATATTCTACCAATTCTGTATTCGTGAAGGGTCAGAACTGGGTGTGGAGTTAGAAGAAAGATTAAGAAATGGTTCTTGCCTTTAAAGTGTTCACATTTGATTAAAAGAGAATATACACAGGCATGTAAAACCTCACTCTTGCCCTATTAACACCTAAAAATTAGGCACACAGGCAGATGCCTCTCTTTATAAAGCTATACAAAAGACATTAGTAGAAAATCATGTTATGTGGACTCTGAACATAGAAAGGTGTTATGAGCATAAAAGTAATGGTTGAAGTTAACAAAAGATTGATAGCTTTGTTGTACTTTAATTCCTATGTTTCAAAAAACATTTTAAACAAAAGTAAAGACAGTAAAAAAATGTTTTCCATAAATATGTCTGAAAGGTTGATTCCTTAATATATACAGGATATAGAAATTGACAAGGAAAAGCCAAAGGCCAATTTTAAAAGGGACAGACAATTCACATTAGAGGAACTATAAGTGGCCAAATAACATGAAATGTGTTCAAATTCATAACTAACCATGAAAATACTAATTAAATGAACAATGCAATTTTGTTTTGTCATGTCACATTAGTAAATACTTAAGAAATGCTAGTGCAGTAAAGGTACGGAGATGCATGCAAGAATGATAAAACCACACTTGGAAAGGACACACCTCCGAAGGAAAGTGAGGCAAATGTGATGGGAGCTTCACAGCTATTTGTAACTTTGATTTCTTTAATTGGTGGTGGGTACATAGGTTTGATTCCATTATTCCCCTTAATTTTTTCCTATACCTGAAGCAGTTCATTTAACAAAGGGGAAAAGATACATAATATTGCTCAATGCTGGTGGCTGTCACAGTAGCATGGATTGACCTGGCCTTTATTCAAAGCATTGGCCACATGCATCAAGGGCCTTAAAAAATGCCTTTTGACTCTGTAACTCCATTACTAAGAATCTACCCTTGGAAAAAAGCCAGGACAAAAACAATGGACTAAGGGTAGTGATGTTTATCAAAGAATTATTTCTAATAGTAAAATATTTAAAATAACCTTAAATGTACAATAAAAGAGCAATAATAAAATAAGTATAACACATCTAGGAGAGGATATTATGCAGTGATCAAAATATTCTTGACATTTTTATAATATATAGAAATGATAAAAATATGATGTTATGCGATTGAAGCAGGATGCAAAGATCTATGTATATGTACACGTACATGTATATGTATACACATACACACACTGTATGATGTCAATAGTATAAAAAGGAAATGTACATGTTACACAAAACTAGGAAATTATCATGCTGCACCAGTGAACTAAAATCAAACACTATTATTTTCTTCTATCCTAAAAAGAGACTAATTCTATTCCTTTCCTTCAGAGATGTTTTTACTTCAAAGTGGCTCATGTGAAGAGTTGGCTGAAATTTAAGAAGTCAGTCTAGGGTCAGTTTGTACTAGGGAAAAATACAGTCATGGAGAAGGTAACTCAGCTGGTTATTATATTTATATATATTTAATTATAAAAGTCATAATTTCATTAACACTAATATTTAAAATATTAATAGTTTAATATTTAAAGAAAACATTGGTATCTTTTTCTGGATCTTTTTTACAGATATGATTTTTACAAACAGAGATAGAGCATTCATAGCATTTTGCATCAGAGAGCTATTTAACCCCTCTTGCATGTATGCATCTTACAAGAGAGTAGGGCACACAGAATTTTCTTGAGGACAATGAACACAAACAGTGCAGGTGCAAGCTGCTCTTTGAATATCAATGGACAAGCTTCCTAGAAGAAGAGAGCCCTTCTGAGTCACTGAGGACAGCATTGAATGACAAAGAAGGTAGAGAAGAAGAAACAGGAGAAGGGCTGCTTTCTCCTTTCTAAAATCTTGGAACACTTATTCTAGGCTTTAAGGTATGTTTAATGATCTCATTAAAGATCAGTTTAACCATAAAAGTAATAATTTCAGGTGATGGGTGGAGGTGGAAGAGGTGGAGGAGAAAACTCCAATTTGCAAACTATAGTGTTTTATTCCTGTGTAATCTCATCAAATTTTTCTCACTAAAAAGAAATTTTGGCCAACGTCTTGATGTAGTATGATTATAAAGAGAAGGTAGGGAACACCAAGAAGTTTTACTAATAAAAAAATAGGCATATATTGTACTCCAGCAAAGTGCTACCTAATTCACTGATAAGCCTTCTTTCCAGAGCCAGTAGAAGCCACTGGATGAGTGAATTGTCTAGCTATTTAGCAGCCACTCAACTTTCTGCCAGAGGTGCAGAGAGGTGCATGCTACTCAGGTTCTCAGTCCAGAAAGTGGTCTTTTCTCACACAGTGCCCCCCACATTCTCTCTGTCTCTCTCTCTCTCACACACACATACATGCACATCAATACAAGTATGACCCAGTGTTCTATTAAATTGTGTACAGGGAGCTGATGTCCTAGGCTTGTGATGAGCTTGCAATGGTAGGTTGGAAGTGAAATGACCTTTACTTTTCTCTTATCTCAAAAGAATAGCCACTCCTTTCCCTCCTTCCTCCTTTCCAAAGCTACCCTCTCATTCTGTGACCTGGATAGTCCCCTACTGACCACTGACCATCCTACCACTCCCACGACTATCCATATCCACCAACTATCCCCCTTTTCCTTTGTCTTCAACTATTTTTCCCCTCTGTCAACAATCTTTATCTCTTCCTTTGACTCTTTTTCCTGCTGAAGCTATTAGCCTATTTCCTTTACCATGAAACTACTTTAAATAGTTGTTTATATTGGCATTTCCATTTTGTGGATATGTATTCTCCAGATCCTCTTGTAATTTGGCTTCTGCCAAATGTATGGCACTCAATCTCTTCTCAATAGGGTTAGTAATTTCCTCTTATAGTCACCAGTGACGTAAGACTAATGAAATTGAGTAGTTTATTTTCACTCCTCATCCATTTGATCTTTCTTTATCATTTTTATACACTTTCCATGAATGAGCTTATCTGTTTCCATAATTTCACATCTACTCTCATAATTTCTCAGATATAATAACAAAAATCCTGACTAGATCTCTTTAATTAGCTTAATAGATCCTATTCGATATTCTCAGACCACTCAAACTCACTCTCTTCAAAACTAAATTTATTATAATAAACTCTAAGAGAATATATCCTCAACATAATAAAGGATATCTATTGGAAACTAACACATAACATCAAACTTGGTAGTGAAACTCTGAAAACAAAAATAAGACAAGGTTGCCAGGTTTTATTATTATTAATAGTAACATTCAACTTTGTTTTGGAAGTTCCAGACCAAGCAATAAGATAAGAAAAGTAATTAGTTAAGTATGTATATTGGAAAGGAAGAGGCAAAAGTATCACTGCTTTCTAATGATATAATTGTCACCTGACAAATTTAAGAGCATCAACTGAAAAACTTTGAAAACTAAACCCCTTCAACAAGGTGGCAAATTGTAAAATTCAGTTAGTTAAAAGAAACAATAGTTTCCTTACATGTCAGCAATAATCAATTAGAAAAAACAATGGTAACATGCCAATCACTATGGGAATTAGGTGATAAATTATTAGAAATATATTTAATAAGAATTGCATGTTACCTATATAGTGGAAACTGCAACACTGTTACATAAATGGGACATAAAGCAAGGTTTAAATAGATACAGAGACAAAATCATGTTTGTAGCTAGATGGAAAGCCACACAACCATAAAGCTATTAACTTCAGCTATATTAATCTATAAATGTGACACAATTACACTAAAAATCCCTAAGGTTCTTTGGGGTGGGGTAGAATTTAATAAAATGATTCTAAAGCTCATCTGAAAAAAATAAAAAACAGGAGATTAGCTTTAAATATCAGGAAAAACAATTAACAAGGAGAGGTTTCTCTTGCCTCTTATTAAATGCATACAGCTACAGTAATTAAAACAATAAGGCTCTGGTTTGAAATAGGTAGATCAATGGAACAAAATAACACGGGAAAAAATATACTAGAATATATTTTTTAAATTTGTATACTTTAATGTGGCATTTCAAATCAATAGGAAAAGTAGCCAGTACAAAGTAAATACATGGAGATCAGAAGCTATTTGAGGGGGAAATGAAGTTAAGGCCCTATCTTTTGTCTTTACAAATATATGTTGAAGCAAGAAAGACAGGTTGAAGCAAGTGTGTGTGTATGTGTGTGTGTGTTAAAGCTGAGTGGTGGGTGCATGGATATCTATTTTATAATTTTTTGAATGTTTAAACTATATCTTGATTTAGAATGAAAAAATAGAGGATTCCATCAAGCCAGAGATTCATAGATTAGTCTAACAAAGATGTAAAACCTATACATTAAAAGATACTATATAAACAAATTGAAAAATAACTTACGCATACTACATGAAAGACAAAAATCTGCAATATATAAAGAGTGCTTAAACACAGTAAAAATGGTGAACAGCCTAATAGAATATATGATGAGAAGTGGCTTGGGCAATATGGTAAAAGACTGTTAATGAAAGACTCAGAAAACATGTGAAATGATTTTCAGCTTCTTTGGTAAACAGAGGCTTGAAAATAAAACAATAATATGTCACTTTTATCAGTCAAATTGATGAATATTTTTTAACCATTTAGAATTCCCACTGTCAGGTAGAATACAGGTAAAACAACCGTCTCATACACTATTGTCTTGAGTGTAAGCTTATACGGTGCAGCCTGAGGGCAGTGTAGCAGTACCCTTCAAGAGTTATAAAATGATCACACCCTTAGAGAATTTTATTCTATGGAAATAATCATGAATGTGAAGTAAAACTATATGTATAAGGATGCTCAATGACAGTTTAATATTTCCCAAACTGGAAATTAATAAGGGGATTAATTTGATTCTAGGCAAGTAACTGGTTTAACCTGATATTTATTTATTAGAAGTTCTGATTGCTTTGCATAGGGCAGATTGTCAAGAAGCAAGAGTGGTAAATAGAAAATGTGAATAAAGATTATTTAAGTTAAAAAAAGAGGCAAGAATGGAATCAGACCAATTAGGCACTAAAAATTACAAATATCTTATTTAATAGGTTGGTTTTTACTTGTGATTTTTCAGTATCTAGATATATAGTATGAGGGCTTTCATTTGTACTCTTCCCCTAGGTCCTTCCAATGACTTCACATGGATGCAAGTCCTTTCAAGGTTTCTATTTTGCATGTTAGCATCTAGCACACCTTAAACATAATATGCCTTTAATAAACATCTGTTAAATAAATTACTATATCTCTATAATAGCATCTGCTGTATTATGTTTTATCTGGCTAAATGTCTGTCTTTCTCAGTAAACTGTCCGTCTCTGAAAGTAGGGGTCATTCATCTCTACACCCATATCACAAAGCACAGTGCCAGATACATAAGAAGTAATCAACAAATGTTTGTTGAATGAATGAAAGAAGTAGGAATCTGATTAATTTCTCTTAATATGGACTCTTTTTATCTATATTCCAAAACACGTGTCTAAAAATGAAGGCATCTAAAAGTAGGTCTTGGGGTATGGGCTTTAACTTTGATGAGAGCTACAGAGACTTCATTGGGTCCTGTTGAAAAGAGAAGATGAAAGCAAAAGGAAAAAAGAAGGAAAAGAGGTATATTAGTGATCTGTTAGGTTTCTAGGCACTCAAGTAGGTGTTCGTGTGATCTGTCCAATAGAAGCCATGCAGAAAAAATACAAGTAAAGGTCCTTTGGCAAGTAAGTATAGGGGAAACATTCTTCCACTTCTTTGTTTGTTTGTCTTTTTAACATCTTTACTGGAGTATAACTGCTTTACGGTGGTGTGTTAGTTTCTGCTTTATAACAAAGTGAATCAGCTATACATAAACATATATCCCCATGTCTCATGCCTCTTGCATCTCCCTACCATCCTCCTTATCCCACCCCTCTAGGTGGACACAAGGCACCGAGCTGATCTCCCTGTGCTATGTGGCTGCTTCCCACTAGCTACCTATTTCATATTTGGTAGTGTATATATGTCCATGCCACTCTATCACTTTGTCCCAGCTTACACTTCCCTCTCCCCGTGTCCTCAAGTCCATTCTCTATGTCTGCATTTCTATTCCTGTCCTGTCCCTACGTTCTTCAGGACCTTTTTTTTTTTTTCCTAAGATGCCATATACATGTGTTAGCATACGGTATTTGTTTTTCTCTTTCTGACTTACTTCACTCTGTATGATAGTCTCTATGTCCATACACCTCATTACAATTAACTCAATTTCATTTCCTTTTATGGCTGAGTAATAGTCCATTGTATATATGTGCCACATCTTCTTTATCCATTCATCTGTCAATGGACACTTAGGTTGCTTCCATGTCCTGGCTATTGTAAATAGAGCTGAAATGAACATTGTGGTACATGACTCTTTTTGAATTATGGTTTTCTCAGGGTATATGCCCAGTAGTGGGATTGCTGGGTCATATGGTAGTTCTATTTTTAGATTTATAAGGAACCTCCATACTGTTCTCCATAGTGGCTGTATCAATTTACATTCCCACCAACAGTGCAAGAGGGTTCCCTTTTCTCCACACCCTCTCCAGCATTTCTTGTTTGTAGATTTTTTGAGGATGGCCATTCTGACTGGTGTGAGGTGATACCTCATTGTAGTTTTGATTTGCATTTCTCTAATGATTAGTGACGTTGAGCATTCTTTCATGTGTTTACTGGCAATCTGTATACCTTCTTTGAAGAAACGTCTACTTAGATCTTCTGCCCATTCTTGGATTGGGTTGTTTGTTTTTTTGATATTGAGCTGCATGAGCTGCCTGTATATCTTGGAGATTAATCCTCTGTCAGTTGCTTCATTTGCAAATATTTTCTCCCATTCTGAGGGTTGTCTTTTTGTCTTGCTTATGGTCTCCTTTGCTGTGCAAAAGTTTTTAAGTTTCATTAGGTCCCATTTGTTTATTTTTGTTTTTATTTCCATTACTCTATGAGGTGGGTCAAAAACGATCTTGCTGTGATATATGTCATCGAGTGTTCTACCTATATTTTCCTCTAAGAGTTTTATAGTGTCTGGCCTTACATTTAGGTCTTTAATCCATTTTGAGTTTATTTTTGTGTATGGTGTTGGGAGTGTTCCAATTTCATTCTTTTACATGTAGCTGTCCGGTTTTTCCAGCACCACTTATTGAAGAGGCTGTCTTTTCTCCACTGCATATGCTTGCCTCCTTTATCAAGGTGACCATATGTGTGTGGGTTTATCTCTGGGCTTTCTATCCTGTTCCATTAATCTATATTTCTGTTTTTGTGCTAGTACCATACTACCTTGATTACTGTAGCTTTGTAGTATAATCTGAAGTCAGGGAGCCTGATTCCTCTAGCTCTGTTTTTATTTCTCAAGGTTGCTTTGGCTATTCGGGGTCTTTTGTGTTTCCATACAAATTGTGAAATTTTTTGTTCTAGTTCTGTTAAAAATGCCAGCAGTAGTTTGATAGGGATTGCACTGAATCTGTAGATTGCTTTGGGTAGTACAGTCATTTTCACAATGTTGATTCCTCCAATCCAAGAACATGGTATATCTCTCCATCTGTTTGTATCATCTTTAATTTCTTTCATCAGTGTCTTATAGTTTTCTGCATACAGGTCGTTTGTCTCCTTAGGTAGGTTTATTCCTAGGTATTTTATTGTTTTTGTTGCAATGGTAAATGGGAGTGTCTCCTTAATTTCTCTTTCAGATTTTTCATCATTAATATAGGAATAGAATGATTTTCCATTATATAGTATAGTATAGGAATGCAAGAGATTTCTGTGCACTAATTTTATATCCTGCTTCTTTACTAAATTCATTGATTAGCTCTAGTAGTTTTCTGGCAGCATCTTTGGGATTCTCTATGTATAGTGTCATGTCATCTGCAAACAGTGACAGTTTTACTTCTTCTTTTCCAATGTGGATTCCTTTTTTTTTTTTTTTTTCTTCTCTGATTGCTGTGGCTAAAACTTCCAAACTGTGTTGAATAATAGTGGTGAGAGTGGGAAACCCTGTCTTGTTATTTTTTACAGATTTTTTTCCTGTAATTGATATCTAGTCTCATAGCATTGTGCTCGGAAAAGATACTTGATATAATTTCAATTTTCTTAAATATACCTAGGCTTGATTTGTGATCCAAGATATGATCTGTCCTGGGGAATGTTCCATGAACACTTGAAAAGAAAGTGTATTCTGTTGTTTTTGGATGGAATGTCCTATAAATATCAATTAAGTCCATCTTGTTTTATGTATCATTTAAAGCTAGTGTTTCCTTATTTATGTTCATTTTGAATGACCTGTCCACTGGTGAAAGAGGACTACTATGATTGTGTTACTGTCTATTTCCCCTTTTATGGCTGTTAGTATTTGCCTTATGTATTGAGGTGCTCCTATGTTGGGTGCATAAATATTTACAATTGTTATATCTTCTTCTTGGATTGATCCATTGATTATTATGTAGTGTCCTTCTTTGTCTCTTGTAATAGTCTTTATTTTAAAGTCTATTTTGTCTGATACGAGAATTGCTACTCCAGCTTTCTTTTGATTTCCATTTGCATGGAATATCTTTTTCCATTCCCTCACTTTCAGTCTGTACATGTTCCTAGGTCTGAAGTGGGTCTCTTGTAGACGGCATATATATGGGTCTTGTTTTTGTATCCATTCAGCCAGTCTATGTCTTTTGGTTGGAGCATTTGATCCATTTACATTTAAGGTAATTATCGATATGTATGTTCCTATTACCATTTTCTTAATTGACTTGTGTTTGTTATTGTAGGTCTTTTCCTTCTCTTGTGTTTCCTGTCTAGAGAAGTTCCTTTAAGACTTGTTGTAAAGCTGGTTTGGTGGTGCTGAATTCTCTTAGCTTTTGCTTGTCTGTAAAGGTTTTAATTTCTCCGTTGAATCTGAATGAGATGCTTGCTGGGTAGAGTAATCTTGGTTGTAGGTTTTTCCCTTTCATCACTTTAAATATGTCCTGCCACTCCCTTCTGGCTTGCAGAGTTTCTGCTGAAAGATCAGCTGTTAACCTTATGGGGATTTCCTTGTATGTTATTTGTTGCTTTTCCCTCACTCCTTTTAATATCTTTTCTTTGTATTTAATTTTTGATAGTTTGATTAATATGTGCCTTGGCATGTTTCTCCTTGGGTTTATCCTGTGTGGGACTCTCTGTGCTTCCTGGACTTGACTGACTGTTTCCTTTCCCATATTAGGGTAGTTTTCAACTATGAGCTCTTCAAATATTTTCTCAGTCCATTTCTTTTTCTCTTCTTCTTCTGGGACCCCTATAATTCGAATGCTGGTGCATTTAATGTTGTCCCAGAGGTCTCTGACACTGTCCTCAATTCTTTTCATTCTTTTCTCTTTATTCTGCTCTGCAGTAGTTATTTCCACTATTTTATCTTCCAGGTCACTTATCCATTCTTCTGACTCAGTTATTCTACTTTTGATTCCTTCTAGAGAATTTTTAATTTCATTTATTGTGTTGTTCATCATTGTTTTTTTGCTCTTTAGTTCTTCTAGGTCGTTGTTAAACATTTCTTGCATTTTCTCCATTCTATTTCCAGGATTTGGGATCCTCTTTAGTACCATTACTCTGAATTCTTTTTCAGGTAGACTGCCTATTTCCTCTTCATTTGTTTGGTCTGGTGGGTCTTTAAGTTGCTCCTTCATCTGCTGTGTATTTCTCTGTCTTCTTATTTTGCTTAACTTACTGTGTTTGAGGTCTCCTTTCTGCAGGCTGCAGGTTCATAGTTCCCATTATTTTTGCTGTATGCCCCCAGTGGGTAAGGTTGGTTCAGTGGGTTGTGTAGGCTTCTTGGTGGAGGGGACTGGTGTCTGTGTTCTGGTGGATGAGGCTGGATCTTGTCTTTATGGTGGGCAGGACAGTGTCTGGTGGTGTGTTTTGCGGTGCCTGTGCACTTAGTATGATTTTAGGCAGCCTCTCTGCTAATTGGTGGGATTGTGTTCCTGTCTTGCTAGTTGTTTAGCATAGGGTGTCCAGCATTGTAGTTTGCTGGTCATTGAAGGGAGCTGGGTCTTAGCGTTGAGATGGATGTCTCTGGGAGAGCTTGTACCATTTAATATTACTTGGGGCCGGGAGCTCTTTGGTGGACCAATGTCCTGAACTCTGCTCTCCCACCTCAGACTCTGTCAGCCACCCAGATGGTCTTCCTAAAGCTGGGCCGCCATCAGCAGCCTGACCAATGGAATATTCAAATTGGAAATGTTGCTTTAGCACTGGGTGCTACAGGAGATATCCATTGCTCCATACCAGAAATAAAAAAGGATGGACAGCTCACTCAGTCTGGCCTCCCCATATCATATTCAATCCTTCTTCCAGATGACAGGCTTTAAAATACTTGATAGCAGCCATCATGCCCCCTCTGTCTTCTTTTCTCTGGGCTAAGTTTCCCTTGATCCTCTAAACTGGGGTTTTTATGAATCTGAAGTGGCTTCTCTACTGTCTCTTTCCCTTTCTGCCAAATGAAGCAGAAGACTCTGTGGCTTTAGATCAGGGCAGTACTCCTCAACATTTTCGAGGTCATCAAAAATGGGGGAAGTATGAGAAATTGTCACAGCCAAGAGGAGCCTATGGAGACATGAAGACTAAGTGTAATGCTGTATCCTTGGCTTCCCGCAGCTGCCTGGGCCCGCGTCCCCAGCAAGAAGCTTCTACATCTTTTAATCCTCTTACCCCTCCTTTTTCATATCTAAGATCCTACTACAGAACATCTTAGAACCTCTATCTGTAGCCTAATTAAGTTCACAGTAACATTTCTTCTACAGTCCTGGATGAATCTGCAAATACTAGCTCCCCTCCTTAGATATATTGCACTAATGTATTTTCTTCTTGATTTTTTCATTGTAGTTTATGCAGGAAAAGTCACTAATATGTTTTGGAGAAGATAAACCCATTTGCCCACAAATAGAAAAGTCCAAAGCAAGAATCTCTAAACCATGGGTTTACAGTAGCCCCATGAGACTCAAGAGTCATTGAAGAGTTCTTTACTGGCATGTTCTTGAGAGCAGAGTGGTTTAATCATATCTTTTCATAAAGGTTAATATTAAAAGAGAAACATCCTATGTTCCTGGGTTGTGTTTAGAGTCAGTGGTAAGGTCAGAATGAGAAATGAGGAATTTTCTCTTCTCTTAAAGCGGAAGTTTCCCTGTACAAATCCAATGGCATTAAAAGCAGTTCTAAAGGCAAAGCCTCATAGACTTTCAGTTAAACATGATAGATTGAACCTGTGTTTATCTCTGCTTCCTCACCCAATCCTACCAAAATAATGAGAATAAAAAATGGAATAATAATAATCAAAGAATAAGAAGTCATAAATTTACAAGGAAAAGGAAAAAGGGAAAGAAGATGATAGTGGATGAGAAATGTCAACAAATCTTTGGAAGAAAGCAAGTCATGGGAAGAATAATAATTGCCTTAGCAGAGCAGATGAAGCTGAAATAAGTTTCTCTAGAGGGATGAGAAGAAAGCTGACTCCCCTTGCAGAATCCTAAAAAGGCTAAAAATAGGAGGATTGGTTGAAAGTTTGTAGAAGGAGCATTTTGAGCTCTCTGTTCCCTCCTTCATTCTGCAGAACCAGGAGACAACTCCTGCTTCATTTCTGCAAAAGATGGAAGGTTTATTTTAGGGTGCATTTAAGCTGAAGTGGCTCTAGACTTGGGAACAAAACTGGAGCACTGAGTAAAAGTTTGCAAGATGAACAGTGTTGCCCGAGCCTATATCCCCTGCCAGGCTTCTAGATATCTTCCAGCCAGGATTATATCCTTCAGGCAAGAAATGAGAGTTTCTAGAGAAACTGAACAGTACTCAAAAAGAAATCTGCCACTTGGGGGTCTCCTAATAAAAATGTTCGTTCCCTGCCCGCACCCTACAGTAGACAAGCCCAGCCAATCAATTTTAATGCCTCACTCTTGAACTGAAGAAGTCAAAGAACACAATACACTTGGGGAAATGGAATGACAGGGACTGAAGTGAACTGCTAAAAAAAGAACTTTGAGGAAACAGAAACAATGTAGGGAGCCAAAGAAAACCTTCAAGAAGAAATAATATCTTCAAAAAGAGAAAAGAAGGTAGTGTATCTATGAAACAAAAACCAGAATGTTATACAGATATGAACAATTAAAAACCATGAATTTTTTAAAAATCCAATTGAATGGCAGAAAGCTAAAACTGAGGCAATTTCCCTGAAAGTATAATGAAAAGACAACAGAAGAAGAAAGGTAAGAATGTTAAACAACACATCCAGGAGTGTCTAACTTCTGGTTAACAGAAGTCTCTAAAAGAGAAAAAAGGTAAAAAGTTATCAGAGAAATATTTCAGAAAAATTTCTCAGAACTAAGAGCACAAAACCTTCAGATTACGAGGTTCCAACCAGGTGCCCTGCTCAGTGAATGCAAATAGATCCATGTGAAGGCATATCTTTGCGAAATTACAAAATGTTGCAAACATAGAGAAGATTTTAGATGTTTCCAGAAGGGGAAAAGCGGGTCATAAAAAGCAACAGGAACCAGAATGGCATCCATCTTCTCAGCACCAATACTGGAAGCTAGAAGACAACAGGACAGTACCTTAAACAATCTGGATAAAATTATTTTAAAACTAGAATTTTATACCCAAAGTATCAATCAAGTTTTAGGGTAGAATAAAGATGTTTTCAGATATGTAAGTTTTCAAAATATCTACCTCTCAATACATGTTTTCTGAGAAAGCTACCAGAGAAGTGCCCAAACAAAATGAAGGAATAAACTGAGAAAGAAGGTATAAAATCCAGGAAAAGTGACCAAAAACAGCAAAGAGGGAAATGGTTATTCTCAAGGTGACAACAAGAGATTGAGAACAAAAGAAAATGGACTCCAAGCAGGCCTAGAATGCCCATGCTGGACTGGAAGTACGTAGGACTCCTGAAAAATGCAACGAACATATGAACTGACTGGTCTGAAAGGATGGAAGATTTAATTGGAAAGGTGTTAGAGCATATGGAGAGAATCACTGAGAAAATTAAGCAAGTGAAAAAAAATACTGTCTAAGAAAGTAATATAACTATAGAACATATTGTACTCAGCATAAAGATAAAAAACTGAATACTGATTTAGGGAGAATGGCAGAAGGGAAATGGGATGATGCATATGAAAGCTGAATCCTCATCTGCTAAAACAGAAGCCCATAGATTAGGACTAAAATGGATAAATTAAGGAATAGTAGCATTATTTAGAAGCATATAAACACTAGAGGAGATAAGTAAATGAATGGAAAGTAGTTCCCTTTGGGTACTAAGATTAGGGGTGGGAGGTGGATTAGGGAATTGTTATTTGGATTTTAAACTTTTGGTATTATTTGACTTTTTAAAACTATATGCATGCATTACTCTACAAAAATAAAAATTAATAGACAGAAGTCAGTCTCTGATAACTGGTCTCTCTGCAAAGTCCCCAGATGTAAATGAAGCAGATAAAACTAGCTCTGGGCTGGGATGGAGAGGGCTAGCCCACACCCTCCCCTCCAAGTCTTCTCCAGAGAACACTGATTTCGGGCAGTTACTGAGAACCTATCCATCTAATTTGTTCCTCCTTATCCAGGCAGCTGTGTAAGGAGGGAAGGTGGTCCTTGGGCCTGGATGGCCACAGTTCACAGTGATTCATGAACTCAGGGTAATTTCAAGTTACTCATGCAAGCAGCTGTGATGCCCAAAGAAACTCTAATCTCTTTTACTTTATCAGATGGTTCATCAGACTATACCCACCCCATGCTTTGTCCTTAGCCTTCAGCTCTGCTCTAAGACTTTGCAAGAATATACACAGAGCCCCTCTTTGTACCTTTTCTGGTTTCCCACTTCCTCCCAGTTCACACCCCTAACTCTGTAGTGTTGCTCTCCTTACCATCTAGAATGCACACATGCCCCCTTTTAATCTATGACACATCGATACGTTCACTGACTCAATGGAAAGAAGACATGTCTGTAGAAAGGTGCCTGAGTACATGATCAGTGGATACACTCCTCTACATAGAGAGCAATTTTGTAGTGTATGTGTCCAAAGATACACACCTCCGTTTACACCCACACAAAGTATTTATATACACCAAAATATTAAATGGCATATAAAAACATAATACACACACCATTCCTATGTTCCTTTATGTGTCAATATATTATATAAATACCACACACATTCTGCCCCATAACCTAAATTAAGTGCAGCACACATTTGCGTACTTCCACATAGGCAACCCAGAATAGAACAGCCTGAACAGACGCTGTTTTTCCTTCCTGATAAACGGGCATGAAATAACAGGCTGACATCTGCCTCTGCAGGTCATTCAAGTTGGCCTGCTGCACGTCAGAATTCAAACTGCTCCATCCATCAACGGCAGACCCAAAATTAACATAGCTTGGAAATTCTGCGGCAAGACAGTAACAGCCCAATTCAAAGTCTGACCTTCGAGGAATGGTGGGGTACAACGGAAAATTATTTCATGCCCTGCACCAAAGCCAACAATACAATTTGAAGAGATTTTCAGTTATACTAATTTTAAAGAAAAATCCCCCAGTGTAGAAGTTTAACTCTCAGGGTCATGTAAAAGGAGCACTAAGCATAGAGATTTTGATATCTAAAGGCTCTGCCAGCACCCTTTCTGAAAGAACTAAAAACATTATTTTAAACAAAACAGTTCAAAGACATTTGCACGGTAGCATGTACTAAAAGTCTTTATCAATAAGTGAGGAAATCACCAAGAGATTTAGTTCTTCATAGAATTTTTTGGAAATGGCTATTAGTTAAAATAAAACTATAAATGAGATCAGTCCTTCAAGATTACAAATAAAAACGAATCCTTTTCTGGAGATATTAAATGAATCCTTTTCTGGAGATATTCTTAAGATATTCGGTGACAATTCTCAATTGTCACAAAATTTATGTGGAGAGATTTTATAACCAGTAACCAAAGATGACCACCAATTTAACAAATGAACCAGACTCTGATGCATAAAATGATTTTACCTACTGCTTTCATTGTGATGCTAAACACAATTTTTTTTCTCTTTATATATATATAT
Organism: Tursiops truncatus; assembly: GCF_011762595.2. Classification (NCBI taxonomy): domain Eukaryota; kingdom Metazoa; phylum Chordata; class Mammalia; order Artiodactyla; family Delphinidae; genus Tursiops; species Tursiops truncatus. The sequence goes on from NC_047052.1 coordinate 16,299,108, forward strand.
ATATATATTTTTTTTTTTTTAATTAATTATTTATTTATTTTTGGTTGCATTTCTGTGCACGGGCTTTCTCTAGTTGTGGTGAGTGGGGGCTACTCTTCATTGTGGTGCAAGGATTTCTCATTGTGGTAGTTTCTCTTGTTGCGGAGCACGGGCTCTAGGCGCACGGGCTTCAGTAGTTGTGGCACGTGGGCTCAGTAGTTGTGGTTTGCGGGCTCTAGAGTGCAGGCTCAGTAGTTGTGCTGCACAGGCTTAGTTGCTCCGTGGCATGTGGGGTCTTCCTGGACCAGGGATCGAACCCATGTCCCCTGCATTGGCAGGCGGATTCTTAACCACTGTGCCACCAGGGAAGTCCCTAAACCCAATTTTTTTACATTTGTAGCCAACGACATATAGGACTGTGCTTTAAATCCACATTCCATTAAGGTGAAGTTACACTTTTCTCCCTGCTGAAGACTGTTTCAAAATTCAAACTGAAAAGTTGTCCTAGTGCTCCTTCCCAGAAATCCCAGTGTTTGCATTAACATGGGTCCAGGCTAAAGTTGAGGGAATGTTTCATAACTTTGTTAATAGAATGCTTGGAGTCCCAAAGTCCCATCTCCCTGCTGCATCTCTTCATCACCTCTTTTCTCTCTAACTCTTTGCCCACAGCAAGCTTAAATCTCCCCTAAAACAAAACCCCTCCTTGGTTCTACCCCTCTCTTGAACTGTGCTCCATCTCCCTTTCTCTCTTTGCCTTCACACTTCTCGAAAGGATCATCAAATTTGTCTCCCTCCGAATCTTCAACTCAATATTGTTTTGTTATCTGGCTTCCAACCACATCATCACACTGAAAACAACAATCTCCTAATGGCCAGATCCAATGCGTTGTCTTTAGGCCTAAGGCTAATTGGCCTTTCTATAGGTTGGACCACAGGCCTAATCCACCCATCACTTCTTTCCTAAACCCCACCCACAAATAACATTCCTATTCTGCTTGATCCTTGATATGGGTGACTCAGGGTACTTGAAAGCAGATGTTTGTGCAATTGTATACTGATAATTTTCAAAACCTAAGTGAATGAGATGCTTTCCTAGGAAAAAATATAAATTTTCAAATTGGCTCGAAAATAAATGAAACAAAAAAAATCGAATATATGATAACCATATAAGAAATGGAAAATGTTGTGAAAGATCTGCACCCCCAAATGCCTCAGACTCAGCCTGTTTTATCATTGAGCTCGTTCCAGGGGTACCATATAATTTATAGCCCAAACTGGGACACTGTTGAGAGTGAAAGACAATGTTATTAATAATTAAGCTGGGACAGTATAAGAAACAGAAGTGTTTCAGGCAAATTAGGACAAATGACTACACTGTTTAACCAACTTTCAAAGGATAAATAATTCTAAAGTTATAGAAACTCCATCATAGTTTACAAAAAGATTAAAGGTTTTCTAGTCCACAGTCAAGAAAAGCAGAAAAGAAAAAAGAAGGAAGAAAGAAATTCTCGGCCTACTGACACATGTTCCTAAAACAACAAAACATGTATATCATACATACTGCTAAAGGGCACTTACAAATTAAAAAGGAGCAAAAAAGACAATAGAAAAATGGTCAAAAGAAACAAACAGAAAATAAATATAAATCAACCATAAACATGAAAAATATGCTCAAACCCATTAGTAATGACTGAAATAAATTAAAAATAATGTGATACTTTATATTTTATCCCATCTGATTAAAAACTGTTAATCATAATGTGTCAATTATGTCTCAATAAAGCTGGAAAATATAATATTAATATTTAATATCAAAAAGTGTGATCTGTCATACATTCTTAGAATGTAAATTGGTCCTACCTTTTGGAGGACAATCTGGCAGTTGATTATCAAAATTCTATAAGTGCATATCTCTGATATAAAATTTTCCCTAGTGGGCTTCCCTGGTGGCGCAGTGGTTGAGAGTCCACCTGCCTGTGCAGGGGACACGGGTTCGTGCCCCGGTCCGAGGAGATCCCACATGCCGCGGAGCGGCTGGGCCCGTGAGCCATGGCCGCTGAGCCTACGCGTCCGGAAGCTGTGCTCCGCAACGGGAGAGGCCACAGCAGTGAGAGGCCCACGTACCGCAAAAAAAAAAAAAAAAAAAAAAAATTTCCCTAGAAGGAATGTGTACTACAAGAACATTTGGTCAAACGCACCAAGATATATGTATGAGGGTGTCCTCTGCCACACTGTTTCAATCAAAACACATAACTGGAAACCACCTAAAATGTTAATTTTTCAGGGAATGAAAAAGTGTCAGAGAAGTTTAATGACTTGTTATAAATTGGGTATATAGGACTAGAAAAAAATTGTACATAAACAAGGACTTAAAACACCACAGAGTAGTTCAGTAATATAAATGAGAATATTATAGTTTGACTTGTCTCACTGTTGGATAATTTCCATTCTAAGGTTTCCACAGTCGTTTATAATCCTTTGATTAGAAACATACTAACCTCTTTGCACCAATCAGCCCTTGTCCTCCAAAATCACTTCCACCCTTGGGATGGCTACCTTTGCCCTTTTCTAATTTTCAAATGTTTAATAGAAATAAAGACTAATTTTCCAGGGCTTTTAAGTGATATATTAAAAAGTCCCCTACGTGCAAATATCTTTATATTTGGACATTACGGTTATCATTTTCAATGTCGTATGCTTTGAAAGAACTACTATACTAAGAAGAAAAAGGTCAGCAGGAACAAAATGTCACAATAGCCTCTAACCACATGGGACAATAATTTCTACGTTAACCACCTCTCTGCTTCGGAGAGAACAAATGTTCTCTCTTTACAATGATGTTCCATAGGTGAGTAATGATTTGCTGCACAATATTAGAAAATAGGAAAATATTATACTCTTTTTTTTTCAATGTGAAGCTTGCAATATCTTAGAAAAGCCTTCTGGCCTGATTTCCTGTTGCTTTCCAGCTTTGATCTCAATCTATACTGTTCCCTACTCAACATGTAATCATCATTAAGGCACATGATACCATGCAGCCAAAATCTAGCTACAAAACAATGTGCATGGCATGGTTCCCATCTAGAATATAAATGTAAATACAGAGTGTGTGTATATATGCATAGAGAGTTTGGAAGGTTTTCCAAGAAATTGTCTTTGACTAGATATGACTACAGCTATCCTCCATTTTCTTGGTTTTGCTGATTTATATTCTACAATATTCTCTAATAAATATGTGCAAGTTTTTACTAAGAACCTTAATAAAACTTGTTTTTATTCTATCTATGGACTTTAACAGTTACAGAGAGTTTGGGTAAGTAAATACGGTACAATTCAGAGCTAGTTAGACTCTTTACAACATCTCTGGAACATAAATAACCTTTCCTAATGGTTAGTACTCAAATTTCTGAGGCCAGAGGCAGAAATCTGGGCAAACCCCAGGAACACCAGCCCATGCCTACATGGGCTGTGTGTAGAAATAGTTCATAAGAAACCAAAGGTCAAAGCAGAGGGCAGTAGGAATAATTTTGAATCTGGCCAGAAGAGTATGTTTGAATAAAAGCACACGTTGTGATTCAAACAGATCTGGGTTTGAGTCATAGCTCTATCACTTAAAAAAAAAAAAAAGTAGTGTGAGCAACTTACTTATCTTTGCCTCAGTTAACTCATCTTTAAAATGAGGAAAATAATGGTAACCACACCTTGTGAGCAGTGATGAGTCCCATCAAGTTGGCATTGGGATCTTAAAATGACAGGCTCTGATCATATATCTTCTGTCTTTGGCTCCAGACTTTCTCCCAAAGTTAAAGAACAGGGTTTTTTATTCACAACCTGAATTGTAGTTTAAAGTAAGAGTCTCTTTTAAAAAATCAAGCTTGAAACTTTACTTTCTGAAAATATGGCAGGTTAGACTATTTGGATCAGTCCTCCCATCAAAAATAATCACAAATGATGTTGGACATTTTTTTGAAGTAACTTCTTAAGACTATCAAAGATCTGATAAGGTAGTAAAAAATTTAGTTCAAAATATCAAAGAAAGCAGAACCCAAAGAGGGAAGCAGAACACTACAATTCCTTTTGCCCTAAGGGCATTTTCCAAACAAGCAAACTTCTCCAAATTTAACTGGATTCCCAAAAGCTCACATCCTCAGAAAAGAGTAAGCCAGAAGTAAACCCACCCAGCCAACCTTCACTCTCAGGTGACCGAATTAAAGTTGCCTGGGCAACATCATAGTAAAACTATAAACCACCAAAGGTAATTGGTAAAGATCTGAAAAGGAGCCATTAAAAATAAATTAAAAGACAAATTATAATCAATGGAGCAATAAGATAAACATCTGACACCTCAATAGCAACACTGGAAGCCAAAAGACAGTAGAATTCTTCATTATAGTAAAAGAAAATACTTGTAAAACTAGAACTCCATACTCAGAGAAAATATCCTTTTAGGGTTTTGGGGCATACTACTGGGAGACAGGAGGGAGCTCCACTGAAAAATTGGTTTGGGTGTTGAGACTAATCACATACACACACACACACACACACACACACACACACACACACACATATACATCCACTCACATCAAGAGGGTATGAAAAGATTATTACTTATATAATTAAAGCTTTCTGGGGAGAACGGGGCAGATCTCTCAAGATGCTCTAAAATTGCTTAGGGCAAGAAAGGGAGACTGGCTTGGAGCTCTCATTGTGGTTAAGGGATAGACCCAGGATGAGGGCTCCAGGACATTGGAAGAGGTTTGTGTAGTTTGAATCTATCTCTGGTGACAAAGGAGAGAGCACCTTGACTTTCTTATCAGCTTACCAAGGTGTCGGACAGAGAGGAAGAAGGAGAGGGTGAGGCTTAATAGCCATTAACAGTCAAACATCAATAAAATGGAGTCACACTCCTTATTATAAAGAGTGAGTGGGAAATAAAAACATTTTTTAAACACAAAAAACCTAAGGTTTGTAACCAGAATATCTTCACTAAAGGAAAATGATAATTCAGGAGGAGGTAGAATTAATCCCAAGAGAAAGATCTGAGATATGAGACAAAAATATAAAAAAGAGCTAAATGTATGGATTCACTTTAAAATGGATAACATTTATAAAAAATTTTATAACACATGCACAACAAAATTATTTAATTCAGAAAGAAAGTAGATGAAGTTAAGGTGTTCAAAGACCTTTCTTTTCTCTGCGGAAGGAGCAAAGATATTGATTAATTTCAGATTTTGATAAGTATACACGCTGTAATTTCTAGGAAACATTAATAAAAGAATAAAAACAGAGTGTACAACTTCCCAACTAGTACAAGAAATAATTACAACAAAAAATAATCTAAAAGATGGCAGAAAAGGGGAAAAATAAGCATATAACTTGAAACACAAAATACATAAAACAGGATGGCAAATTTAAACACAAATTTAACAATGACTACATTAAGTGTAAATGTAAATACGCTAACAACTCCAATTAAAAAATGAAGGTTGTCAGACTGAATAAAAACAAAATCAACTTATGTGATGATTATAAAAGACATATCTAAAAAATAAGGATACAAAAAGTTGATGCTAGGAAGACAGAAAAAGATAGAACATGGGCCTATCAAAAACCCAAAGAGATATAGCTATATTAAAAAAACTATAAATTTTAAGACAAAAAGCATTGATACAGAATGTCACTAATTAGACTTAGTCATGCTTTCCTTGCTAATAATTAGATGGACAGAAAAATCAATAAGGATACAGAATATTTAAACATGATTAACAAAATAAAACCAAAGATGACCTTTACTATAGGTCACAATACCCACTATACCCAAAAAACATAGAAGGTATTTTTTCTAAACACACATGGAACATTTACAAAAATTCGTCATAAATCAAGTCACAGAAAACTTCTATGAACTGAAATCATAAAGATCATTTTCTCTGACCACACCTTAATTAAAACAGAAATCGTTAAACAAAATAAAACCAGAAGATCTCCCATAAGCTTGGAAATTAAAAAAAGAAATTTCAAAATAATTCATGGCTCAACAAAGAAATATAATGGAAATTAGTTAACATTTTGAAATGCATGATAATAAAAAATACTACCTATCAAAACTTGTAGGATATAGCTAAAGCAGTCTAACTTTATACGTGAATGTAAATTCACTTATAAAAATTATGAAATTTAGAAAAATTATAAAATGTAATGATTAATTATTCATTTCTGAATATATAAAAATAGCAATAAAGCAAAAAAAAGAAGTTAAAATGGAAAGAATAATAAATATATAAATTGGATTTATTAAAATAGAATAAATATGGATCAAAAAAACAAAAGTTGCTTCTTTGAGAAGAATAATAAAATTGCAAAATGTTCAGTAATACATGTAAAGGAAATGAATAAGGCACTAAGGAAAGCAATATTAGGAATGATATAGGGCATGATTGCAGATGCTGTGATCATTAAAATAAAAAGAAAATGTCATGAAAAACTTTATCTCAATACATTTAAATGTTTAAACTAAATACAAAAACTTACAATAACAAATTTGGCTAGATAGTTTACAACTATTGAGAAAACTGAGCCAGTATTCCGAAATTTTCCCACAAATAAACATTAGTCCCAGATAGCTTCACCAGTGAATTCCATCACACACTGAAGAGTAAATCAAAAACAAAACAATCTTACACAAACTATAATTGCAAAAATAGAAACAATGGAAATCTTTCCGAATTATTTTTATGAGTCCAATTTTACCTTGATACCAACCCCTAATGGTGACAATAAACCCTAAATCGTGACAACCCCTAAAATGACAATATTATAGGTCAGTCTCACTCATTGAACACAAATACATAAAAGTCTTAAAAAATTATTACCTAACCAATTCTAGCAATATGCAAAAAAATAATGTCATGATTAACTTTGCTTTATACAAGGAACATAAGGTTAATTTAAGATTAGTAAATCAATTCACATATTTAACTATATTGACAGATTAAAGGAGAACATTTATATAATCATTTTGAAGATGCAAAAACAAAAGATAAAACATAACAACCCATTTATGTTTAAAAAAATTAGCAATCTAGGAACTAAAAAGATTTTTTAAAAATAACGTATAGGTTATCTATTCTATATGTGGAAATTTTCATATTTAATATTGAAATGCTGAACATTTTCCCCCTTGAGATCAGAAGAAATATGAGGGTATTCATTATCACTTCTACTCAGCATTATACTAGAGATCACAGCCAACACAATAAGGCAAGAAAAAGAAATAAAACATATACGGATTAGAAAGAAGGAAACTAAACAGTCATCACTGTACCCATTGCACATGGAGAAAATCCAAAATAATCTAATGATAGACTATTAGAATTAATACTGACTCTAGCAAGTTTCCTGATACAAAACTGATATGAAAAATCAATTGTACTTCTAAATGTCAACAATAGTATGTTAGAAAATAAAATAATAAGATAATTATAATTACATTAAAAATGTTGATTGTACTTCCCTGGTGGTCTAGTGGTTAAGGCTCCACGCTTCCACTGCAGGGGAAATGGGTTTGATCCCTGGTCAGGGAACTAAGATTCCACATGCCATGCAGCGTGGCCAAAAAACATAAATAATGTTGAATAACTAGGAATAAATTTGACAAAATTTTATTTCAAAATCTAATATATGAAGAGATGCACAATCTAATTAATAATCATGGCTTTGCAAATAAAAACTGCAAAGTGATACCATTACCACTAAATTGTCTAAAGTTTAAAAGTCTGTCATTACCAACTACTGTGAACTCTGTTGAGTAACAGAAACTCTAAAACACTTCTGGTGAGACTGTAAATTGAAAAAAATCACTTTGAAAAATGATTTGACATTTAACAGTCAAGGTGAAGACGTCATATCCAGTGGCCCATTATTTCTCCTCATAGGAATATATGTTCTAGAGAAATTATTGCACATTTGCACCAAAATACGTATATAAGAATGTTTATAGCAGTATTTTTTCTAATATCTCAAACTGGCAGCAAACCAAATGTCCATCAAGTATAGAACAGATAGTATAGCATACAAACACTACTATATTTAAAATAGATAAACAATAAGGACCTAATGTATAGCACAGGGAGCTTTACTCAATATTCTGTAATAACCTATATGGGTAAAGAATCTGAAAAAGAATGATTATATGTATATGTATAACTGAATCACTTTGCTGTACACCTGAAACTAACACAATATTGTAAATCAACTATACTCCAATAAAATTAAATAAATAAAATAAAATAAAGAATAGAACAGATAAATAAATTTTGCTATAATTAGGGAATAATATGCAATGAGGGAAATGAATAAACTATATCTATGCAATTGTTCAAATCGGGTTTGGTAATTTGTGGCTTCAAAAGAGGCCTGTTTTTGTGAATAAAATTATTCTGGAATACAACCATTCATTTACATATAGTAAATGAATGGTTGTTTACATATAGTCATTTACATATAGTCCATTTACATTTACATATAGTCCATGACTGCTTTCATAGCTTTACAAAGCAAAGCTAAGTAGCTGCGACAGAAATCATATGGCTCTTAAAACCAGAAGTTTTTAATATCTGGTCTTTTACAGAATAAGAAGCCTACCCTTGTCTTAAATGAATCTTGTAAGCACAATGCTGACCAAAAAAACAAGTAACAAAGAATATATACCAAGTTATTCCATTTATATAAAGTTAAGAAACTGGCAAAAGTAAATTATAATGCTTAGGGATACATACATATATGATAAAATTTTAAAGCAACTTAAGGAAATGATTATCTCAAAAACCATATGTGAGGAGGTTGGCGAGGACACTAAAAGGGGCTTCCAGAGAGCTGACAGTGACCTGTTCCTTAATCTGGGTGGTAGATACATAGGTATTCAGTAAACCAAATACATATATGTTTAAAATGGTTTTCTCAAAGTATGCTAAAATTTACACTAAAAAAAACAAAGTGAAAAACAAAAAAGTACTGCTGTCATTATCTAGTTTTCAAAACAAAATAAAGTAAAATATTCTAAATATATTCAAATTTAAATGTGAAAGGCTTAGTACCATACACATTTTTTAAAATAACAATTGACTCAAGCTCTGATTACACCTTTCTCATTCTTCCTAAATTTCAACATGATTTATATCAAAATGTTAAAAACAGCCAATATAAAGGAAGTATTTGCACAGGTTCACTCACAAAATAAATTACTATTTCTATTGTAATAGAAATGCAAGTCCTGTATAGAATGTCAATATGCATAGCATATTAGCTAGAGTGTTAATCTAGAAATTTCACTCCAGCCAAAATATCTTTATGCAAATAATAGTTCTCTTTTTCAAAAGTAATCAGATTTTTTTCTTTGTTTATTACATTTAAGATATAAACATACAGATACAAGTCCTAATATTTTCTGTTACAGCTTTATTGAGCTAAAATTCATATATCATATAATTCACTTATTTAAAATGTACAATTCAGGGGATTAAATATACTCACAGAGTTATGCAATAATCAATTTTTATCATCCCCAAAAGAAACTTAGTTACCCTTTAACTATCACCCCCAAATATCCTATTTCCCCCCTCCTCCAGCTATAGGCAACTTCTAATCTACTTTCTGTCTATATGTACTTGCCTATTCTGAAATTTTATATGAATAGAATCATATAATATGTGATCTTTTGTGTCTGGCTTTTTTCACTTAGAATAATGTTTACAAGTTTCATCCATGTTGTAGCATGTATCAGTACTTCATTCCTTTTCATGACCAAATAATACTCCATTGTATGGATACACCACATCTTGTTTATTCACTCATCAGTCAGTGGCCGCAGGGTTGTTTCCACCTTTTGGCTATTATGAATAATGTTGCTATGATGATTTGTGTACACGTTTTTGTGTGGACATGTTTTATTTCTCTTGGATATATACCAATGAATGAAATTAGTCCTAATATTTTAATATTTGATTTGTGCCTGACTACAACAAACTATATAATTCAGAAGTCAAATTACAGCATTTGTCATTTCTAGGGAATAGGTTTTGTGAAATTTTTATTTAGTTTTCTGAAATTGATCACCACATTAATGAGAAGTACATATAACTTTTAATATAATACTACAATTAACATCACTTTATGCTTCAACCACTACAATTAAGTACGTTCAACTACAACATATGAATATCAAAAAATACTAGTCTTTTAAACTCATGGAAAGTTTCTTAAAATACTTCTCATACATTGAGAATTTTCCAGGCTAAAATGAAAATTATTCTAATTTTCTTTATTTAAAAATCTTTTATATGACTTATCATCAAGCATATATATTCAGAATCCAACTGAAAGAGTCCAAATACATTTACCATTTTTAATGACACTGAATCTTCTGCAATTTAGAACAAGTTCTCTTAAAGTAGGCTAAAACAAATTGACAATTTGAAAATTTAGTACAAGACAATTAAACACTAAAAAAAAAGTGTTCCATGAAACTACATCTTTGTTCAAGATTTATCTATTTGCATAACTGTAATAACCAAAACTTTGAATTCTGGCATTATAATTATGATTTTAAAAGAAAAAAATAAATGGAGAATTCAGTATTTACCACTAATTCTTTAGCTCAGTCAGGTAGCACTAACTGTCCTGAAAACACACAAAGATCCTCAGATAGCTAACCAAAAGGAAATGAAGGAATTTTGAGCCTCTTTACTGCCTTCAAAAATACGAAGTGCTAAAAATCCCAAGGAAAAGGAAAGTAACAATAACTAGAAAGAAAGGGAATCAGGAGAGGTTAAGAAGAGTAAAGGTGATTAAGAATTAAGTAGAGTTAAGGAGAAAAAGACAGAGAGAGAAAGAAAAATAGAAGAAAAGAGGCAAAAACAACAAAAGGATGGTTTGGTTGGATTTCAATGATGATAAGAAAGTCTGCCCAGATATGCATGGTTCCCACAGATGCACCTTGGCTGGATCTGCAGCTAAGAGGCAAAAATCCAGAATAGTGATATGGCAAAACAAAAATCTGAAAATCATATTCAGCCAATCAGCCCCAATGACAGGACTGAATTCACACACACGCCCGAGCAACGTTTCTGCAGCCAAATATGGATGGATGTGTGAAACAAGCCAGTGTGCTGCTGGAGGACTCAGGGAGGAGAGGGGCTCTGAAGAGGCTTCTAAGAAAATCAGCATCCTTCAGTCTAATTAAAACCTACTTTTATTTCATTTGTATACGGGTGTCAGGTTCGATTAGAGGCCACATACAATTTGGCTCTGAGAAGAATGGTGGCTTTCTTTCATGAAGAAAAACAGGGGGAGAGGAGTAATGCTTAAATGTTATCATCGGAGGTTCTGAAGGCAGCATGCCTACCCACAAGGTCATTAATGTCCCTGGGGAGAGGGCTAAAGGGTCTGCTGTCAGCTATGGAAGGATTTCAGGCTCTTCTGATAAAGAAATACAGTATCCTTAGTTAACTGGATACACAAATTCATTAGGCAAGCAAAGAATGGCAAATTTTACCCTCGGTTTGCAGTTCCATGGCCCAGCGGGAGAAGAATGTAACCATATTCCTCTGTGGTTCCTGTTTATCTGTGTACACTCATCTGGGTGTGTATCACATAACACGCCTTCTTATTGTAGGCAGTTCCAAAATACTTAATGCGAGCTTCCTTATTAGCAGCAACCACTTGTCTGTTGAAGCTTAAGAAAGCCATTTAATAAAAATAAAGCCACCTAAATGAACATGGATTGAAAAAAAATTTAGATTGATGGAGCTAGGTTGGTCACTGTAATTACGGAAGGTGTATCATTTCCTAAGCTCTCTTTGCATTGAGTGTATGCCACACATTTATCAGACATAATTAGCACTTTAGGTGACAATGATTTGATTTCTTCCCTTGTAATAAAAGCTCCCTGTGTTGGCATATACATTCAGAATGGGAAATTGAACACTGTTGCTGTTTATTCCCCTGAGGCAAAATTTAGGACAAACTGGGGAAAATATGAAGAGGGCTTACAGAACAGCCCTTTGTGAATTTTGCAAACAGAAAAAGAAAACAGTTCAATAAAGGCTTTTAAGGATCACAGTCAAATGCATGCTTTTTGAAAGCAAAGGATATCTATGGAACATTTCTCCACTTTCAAAGTCAGCATTTAACTTTCCTTTAGATCTGAACAAACCCACACTAAATTGATTCATAGGCACAACTGAAAAACTGGACACATTTAAATTACTGTGTCCAAATCAGAAAAGTGTTTGTGCTGCCATCTCTGAGGGGACAGAAGAAAACTGTTTTAAAAATTATTTCAAATAAACATCTCTCATTTCCACTTCTATTGCCACAACTAAGAATCATGTTAATTCACTCTTCTATAGATTAAAATGTTTACATAAAGGTTGTGAATTTTTTTATAAGGGAAAAAGGAGATATGCAAGCTGCTGAGGTATTGTATACGGCACATAAATGATGCTACATCCTCTTGAAATCTGTAGCCCCACAAAAAATACTATGAAAACATGCTTTTGCATTTAAATCTTCTTGGAAAACCATTTTCTTTTCTTTTTCATCAAAAACAAAATGTGACAGTTGGGTTAGTTGATTCCTTTGATTGCATAAATTAATCGGAAATGTAGTCACTGCTAATGCTTGATAAAATAAATATTTCCAAAGTAAATAAATCTAATGTTATTAAGCAGCTTAATGCAAGCATTCCCACTTAGACTGAACTTGCTGAGTTTTTGCTTAATTCTAAGGTTTGTTCTACTAGGATGCCGATATACAGATAGATGCCTATCTGTTAGAGCATGACTTATCTATCAGCCTCTCTTCCAATGATTCTAAGATCTCACAGTACTGTGGAAGTAAAGAGTGTGAGAGACACTCTAACTGCACACATCACCCCTTTCCCTAGGGATCTTTATTTTACATTTTCTTAAACTTACATGGATCTCTTACTGACCTAAATAAAAATAGTTTTAAAGGAATGTTTCTGGGATTTATGCAAGTTCTTATTCAAGAAGTGTGTAACTAATAAACCAGAAACACAATGAAATCCTCTGAAAATTTAGTATGGAAAAATTAGTAGGTTGTGGCATAAACACATTTTGCTTATACTGTAAAAAAATAATAGAAAAAAAGGTAACTGTTTAGAGCTTTTCAGAGTTAACTTATTACAATTTAGAAATACGTAAGCATGATGGGAGTTCAACATTTTTGTAGGCATCATAGTTTTCTAAGTATAGGTGTGAATAAAGGATGTGTGAGGCATTAGTAATGGTTTCAGAAAATAATTTCTCTTAGCTAATTTTTAACTTGAGCTCAGTGGAGGTTAAGGCCACACAAAGAAGTACTATTTATGTATTCTCCCTGATAGTGATATATTATTTTGTTTTCTCAACATAAGAGAGATTTAGTTTAGAAACTCAAATCTGATTTTTGCAGGTTTGCACCTGTAGCTTACGGTTTTCTGAGTATAGGCACGAGGGACTGGAAATAAAAAGAAAGGAATGAATCATATTATAAGAGAACTCATGTTACCAGGCAAGGCCAGGCTTAACAGAATATGGCTGTAGGTGATGGCCAATATTCACTCTCTGATCCCAAATTCTTACATGAGAAAGTCATATTAAACTCTCCAAATTACAAGGTGATATAATCACCTGTTACAGAATTAATACTTGTTAAAACCAACTAGTTACTAAACAGGTTTACAACCAGTTATTGTTAGCACTTTTGTTCCAATGCAAAGCCTTTTCCTGGATTTTTTGTTTTTGCATTTTACATATAATGTTATTTTATAGTCAGTGCCACGAAATTTTCCCCCTCTCATGTGAAAATATTAAACAGCCATGACCTATGATCATGAAGTCCTCTATTATTTCTCTTTAGGTAGGTATCTTTTACCATTATAATAATGCATGCACATGTATACATATATGCAATATCAGAAAGCACTTTTGATTTTTCTCCTATACTCCCCTAGGATGATGTAGGGAACCCATGTCAAAAACCCTCACTTTAGAACAATAAAAAAATAAACCAGCCACAGCCTTCCTGAGGCTGGCCAACTCTAGCATAAGTAATTCAAGAGGCTGAGAGATGCCAGATAAATTTGATTACTATAAAAGATGGGAATATGTTTCTTTCCTTTGAGAATTCACAAAAAGGGGTCAAAAACAAAGCAATGCTGAAAGTGAACAATTTCATTTCGCCTGCAATTCAAGGTGAAAATTCAAAGGCAATTTGCAGGAACATTTTATCACAATTTTATAGACCCTCATTTCCTGCACACATCACAATCTTTAATTTCTGAAAGAGGAAAGCAAGAAAAGGGAGAGTGGGGGGCTGGGGAGGGAGAGGGTGAGGAGGCTGAGACCAATCATGAGGGGCTTTTTCTTCCTCTTCTTTAAGATATAAATGCAGATATTTATAAAGCAGTGAGAGATTTGTAAATCTTTCTTCAAAGCTGAACCTACCGCTGGGATTGTGATTTGCTAAAAGCTGCTATAGGCATACTCCAAAACTCAGCAGGGTCATCCCTCCTCTTCCAAAAGAATTTTTAAAAAAATAAAAGAAGCAAGGGTTCGGGGTTTGGGGGAGCAATTCTGATTAGTAGCATCTCAACAGACATAAGAGTTTGAGAAAACTGTTTTCATTTTACATCTTCTCCTTGAATCATATATATAGATTTTTTTTTCCGTTTCAAATACACAAAGAGAAAATTTTAAACTCAATACTTTGCTTCTCATGCTGTGGTCTCCTTGACTCTCCTTGATGCTGTTTGGAAATGGCAGGTCATTTCTCAAAGACAAGTTGCTCAGTGGTCCTTTGGAAGGTCACAATCCAAGGACAAATGCCACAGGCACCAAACCAAAGGGTACTTTGACCACTGGTACTCCCTGCCCACAGGTCTCATCTGGTGTAATGAAAGGTATGGTTCGTTAGTTAGGAGCACGAAGATCTGATTTCCAGTTTCAATCTTGCCAATAACCTCATGTGTGATCTCAGAGGAAAGCCACAAATTCTCTCTAGTGATAATAAATAAAAAGCCTACTGGCTTCCCAGGGTGGGAAGGATAGCAGAAAACAAGGGGAAATTATTTTGCTCATTTTGAATACTGATGCATCCCCAAGACCCAGAAAGTGTCTGGGACAGAAAAGGGGCTGAGGAAATATTTGTTAACAAAAGAATGAATGGAGTTTGCAAAGCATAGTCATGAAAATCAGAGTAAAACTATAATAGTGGATTCTAAGGTGAAATCAATGATGAATAGTGCTATGAACCTGTTGCCTCTAAGAGGGCACTGGACTGGCTTCAGGATGTGGCAGGCATTTTTTTCTCATTGGGGAAATTAACCTCTGCTGGCTGTAACCACCTCCCATCCCAACCTCACACCCTTACATACTTATCATTTGGACTCAAAGGACTCAAAAGGCTGCAGAGCTTAGTGGGACTGCAGAGAGCATGGCCTGTTAGGAAATGTGACATAGTGAGTTTTCATTTTTCTCTAAATAAATATGGTGTTTTCAGAGAGAACTGGATAGAAAACAATCTTTACGTTGGGAATGGAAAACAGATAAAAAAGAAAAAATATAGGAGAAAAAGAAAATCCTTTTGTAAGTCACTGCTTTCCAAACAGAACCAGGCACTGCTCCCAGGAAGGAGGGAACATAACTTTGCCAAATGGTATTGGTGACCTTCTTCTGCATATCTGACACCCTTGTTTTCTGGGGAAAAGTCTTGGGATGCCCTGGAACTGTTCAATGCTGACCTAAATTCCCATTAAGAGCAAAGAGCTAAAGTAAATGGAGGAACTAAGCTTCTAACAATTGCATCAATATCTAATACAAAAATCCAACATGGTTTAATTTTACAGTTAAAGCTCTATATACAGCACAGTCCTCTATACAGTACATAAGTTCCATGTAATGGCTACATATTTATATCCTTTCAGAAACCTAATTATTAAAATGCTAGTCCCTGATTCAGTGATTGCAACTGGTTAAAAAAAATCAATCAATCAATCAATCAGTATCCACAAATAGCCAGAGATCTATACTGAAAGTTGCACTCCCATAGGATTTGCCATCTTGGACTTCCCATCCTCAGGAATAATCATATTCATTTACATAGGAAGAGACCACCCAGCTACATACTAGGTGCTACTCATATATCAACCACAGTGAGACATGGCACATACTGTACGGAACACTCATTTGAAGGAGCTGCCACCTGGTTACATCCAGCCGAAAACAAAACAAACAAACAAAAATATGCAAATATACAGACCATATATCAAAGAGGAAATTTTAACAAAGCATTCAGATATGCCCCAAACAAAAATAATAGTAAGGAAAAGCAAAATTTTTGCCATTACAAATAATATTTTTCAGACAGATGATACAAACTATTTCCAAAGGTACTTAATTTAAAATGTAGACTGGTATAAGCTCGTGGTCAGTAGCACAATTATGGCCCATTAGGGATGGCAGGTGCCCTTCATTTATTCAATAACTATTTTGCTATTGCCTCCTGTCAGCTGAGGATACAACAGTGAGTAAGAGAAGCACGGTCCCACAGAGCTTGTAGTCTAACGTAGGAGATGAATAAGTAAGTAATTAAATATAGGGTGACACGTGTTATGAAAGGGAACATAACTGGTGCTTGGGACCACTGAGGAGATGATCTCTCAGATCATGATTGTACTCCCTCACTTTTGAAAAGAGAAGCTGAGATCCAGAAACAGGGCATTAAGGTGACACAGAGAGATTGTTCTAGTAAAGTGAAGGATTTGGAAGTGGGAATGTGACCCAGCAAAAAGGATAAATTTCAGAAAATCTATTTACTAAGAGGAGCCACCCTAAATCCATTCTATTTATTTATTTTTTTATACATCTTTTTTGCAGTATAATTGCTTCACAATGCTGTGTTAGTTTCTGTTGTACAACAAAGTGAATCAGCCGTATGCATACATATATCCTCATATTCCCTCCCTCTTGAGCCTCCCTCCCACCCTCCCTACCCCACCCCTCTAGGTCTTCGCAAAGCACTGACCTGATCTCCCTGTGCTATGCTGCTGCTATCCCCTAGCTATCTATTTTACATTTGGTAGTGTATATATGTTGATACTACTCTCCCGCTTTGCCCCAGCTTCCCCCTCTTGCCCCCGTGTCCTCAAGTCCATTCTCTGTGTCTACATCTTTATTTCTGCCCTGCTACTAGGTTCATCAGTACCATTTATTTTTTTGATTCCATATATATGCATTAGCATACAGTATTTGTTTTTCTCTTTCTGACTTACTTCACTCTGTAGGACAGACTCTAGGTCCATCCACCTCACTACAAAAAACTCAATTTCGTTTCTTTCTATGGCTAGGTAATATTCCATTGTATATATGTGCCACATCTTCTTTATCCATTCATCTGTCGATGGACACTTAGGTTGCTTCCATGTCCTGGCTATTGTAAATAGTGCTGCAATGAATATTGTGGTACATGTCTCTCTTTGAATTATGGTTTTCTCAGGGTATATGCCCAGTAGTGGGATTGCTGGGTCATATGGTAGTTCTATTTTTAGTTTTTTAAGGAACTTCCACACTATACAAATAACATGTTAAACCATAGACAAATAGAGGGATGGTTTGGTATAGCTGAAGAACAAATGATTTTTTACTGTACCACATAGCAAGTTTTGTGATCTTTCTTCAATAACCTTTAAGCAGCCTGAGTGGAAGTTTGGAGACAGTGGACTAGGGAGTTTATTCATATCTGGAAAAGTGTATGTGCAGATTGGTTTAAAGGGTTCAAATCTCCACATCTTATAAGGTCTGTAGATCTGTTACTCACACAGCAAAGAAGTTACATGGGATTCCATCATGTCATAAACATGTCTCAAAAGAGTCACCTATTCATATATGCAATAGCCAGTCCTTCTAAAGTAGTTCCTCTTTATTTACATATAAAATGCTTGTGTTTCAAAGGGAGCTACAATCATCAATTTTAGGTCTTTGAGCATCTCCACCAAAATCCTAAGGGAGTTTTAAACATTTCTTCAAAGGATGATGGAAGTTTATAAACAAAACCTTTTAAGATGGAGAAGATGCTACCGTGTGAAATATTGAGAATTGTACCACAGGGTACCAATGCAAGGTCATAATGTCAGATCTGTGAACATCAGATGGCTGGCCACTTCTTTTTTTAAGTAAGGCTTATTGAAGTATAATTAACATGAATAAAATCCACCCACTTTAGTATACAGTTTTATGAGTTTTGCCAAATGCATAGTCAGGTAACCACCACTAATCCCAGGATACTGAAAAGTTCCATCACTCCCCCAGAACACCCTTATACATTTAGTCAATGCTTCCCCTAAGCCCCAGTCCTTGGCAATCACCAATCTGTTATCTTTCCCTAAAGTTTCACCTTTTTCAGAATGCAATGCAAATGGAATCAGTAGCATGGAGATTTTTGAATCTGACTTCTTTCACTTAGCATAATGCATTTGAGATTTATCCATGCTGTTCATTCCTTTTTATTGCTGATTAGTATTCCTTCATATGGATATACCACTGCTTAGCTGAAGGACATCTGTACTGTTTCCAACTTTGGGTGATTATGAATGAAGCAACTGTAAACTTTCACAGACAAGTTTTGATGTGACTGTAAGTTTTTATTTCTCTTGGGCAAATCCCTAGGAGTAGGTTTTCTGGGTCATATGGTACATGTATATTTAACTTTATAAAAAGCTGCTAGAGTACCTTCCAAAGTGGCTAGACTAGTTTGCACTCATCCAGCCTGTATGACAGTTTGGTCCCTTATTTAACATAAGGAGCTAAAGAACTGCTAAGCAAGATGAGTTAAAGGTATTTAAGAAAATACTGGGCCCTGATATTTGGACCTATAAGAATATTCTTTAATTATATCAATAGGAAGAATACTAACTGGTAAAAGAAAGATTAGGACTAAATTTAGTTCCACATAATATGGACTGAACCAACACTTAATCTCATCAATGATTCTTTAGATGAGAATCTATTTTAGAAGTCACGAAAGCTATTACACTCAAGTTGTGTTGCTATTGAATGGTAGCATTGCCTTAGCCAGCACTACTCATTACCTCCTCTCCCACTCACTTTCACTTCCCTTGTTCAAATCTCAGGTTGCCAGAAGAGTCGTTCAAATTACCACCATCTCTTAAAGCATTCTGGTCAATAATTACCAATCCCTTCTCTGAATTTCTACAGCCCTTATAAGTTCTCATAATTTATAACTTCATTATATATCCCATGGTTTGTGTTGATTAGTAGCATGTATGTTATTTTTCTTCCTTGAGAATCATGAGCTTCCTATATTAGGGCTGCCAACAGAGATTAATTCATCAAAGTTAGATATACCCTCTAAGCCAGTATAGGTCTATGTATGCCAGACTATTCTGTGGTGCAAGTATCCATCATGTTCAAGGTCAAATGTACTAGCTACTATAAATAGCCAGGAAGACAAAGAAATGTACAACTCCAGAGTTAATTCACATCCACCTGGGTAGTCCATGCACATAAGTCAAGATGCTTATGTTTAAATTTTCCAATGTGGATGTGACTACTAAATTCAACTGGAGAAACCTCCACTTGACCTCCAGATAACCATCTAAAGGGAATTAGAAGATGCCACAACACATTGCCTGCTGGTCCTCCGACCAACAAAGAAGCTCCGGGAAAGGTCGCCCGTTTTAACAAGAGGTATCCATCCAAAGAAGCCAACTACTTAAAGAGGGTTATGGGAGACTAATAGGGAGAAATAATTCCATGGATTGACAGTCATGCAAAAATGTTCATGTGAAGACCTGAATGCTAAGAAATTAAAGAACATTGCCCACACATTTTGTCTGCTTTTCATCTTTACTAGGCCCAGAAAAAGACATATATTAACTACTTTCACTTTAGTTTCAACTGAGCTTGCTTCCTCAGATGCCAACTCAGTGCTACTGAGACCCTGGAAGCATTATTGGGAAATGCCATAGCCGAACCCCAAACAGCTTTGCTGGAGTCTTTTTTTAAATCTCAGAAAATCACCTTTTATACCTTTATTTAAAACTGTGATCTTGAGCTAAGCTGTTGTACTTGACTGTGTCCCTTTAACCTAGGGAACTTGCTGCCAAAAAATGTTATTGAGGCCAACAGCTTAATAAGTTTTATAGAAGATTAAATATTTATATGAATAAAAATAGCACCTCCAGCAACACCAGGAAGGATAAAATTACAAGGGCTATGAAATCTTCATGCTTCAGGGCATAAATCGCTTACCAGCTGGACGAGGCAGTTTTCCTCACGAACAACTCTGCGCTGCTAAATATCTCTGCCTGAGAAGCATCGCAACACTGACTACTTTTTGGACCAAAGAGTAAACCAGAAGGACCATTAAACTGTTGGTATGCACCCAGCTCAAGGTTACAGGATTTAGGAAGTGGACATGATGCCATACCAATATAAAATACGAAAACAATGATGCGAGAGGCCAAAAGTCCCTTCAAACTGAATGGGTATAAGATGGAATAAAATTATGAAAGGTGAAAGGACTCAAGAAGGGAAAGATTTCCTTATTTTGATGGCCATTATAGAATCGCTACAGTAAAGAATTTAGGACCCCGGGTCTTAAAACAAGTTAAGAAAAAGGTGGAAAGCAGGTAATCAGTAACTGCTTAGGCTAAATCTTTTCTTTCTTTAATATTCTCCCCAGTGTAGACAGAGAACATGAAGATTATCAATAAGACTTTATTCTTCTAAAATTGATAGAGCCAAGGCCAACATTTGACTAGCCAGGAAAACAACAGGGGAAATGAAATAAGGAGAAAAGTGAGGAGAGTAACAAAATATGTGCACCAAAGTTTAGATGCCAGATTTTACTTCCCCCAGGACCAACTATACAATGGCATGGGAGGCGGGACTAGCATTTACTGAAGAAAAAGAGTAGTCAATATTTTAATGAGGAAGTCTTAGAAAGCAATTGCATGAAACACACTCCGATGTCACAGGGGAGCTTTTTAAGTTAAGCCAACTAGTTCCAAATTACTACTTTTCTCAGCTTTCCTTTAAGGGAAGTTTAGACTTACTTAAAAAAAAAAATACAACTGTGGCATTTAGTCTTAAATATCATAAAATAGCTGTAATATTCACCTCTATAAATACTTGCATTAACCTATATACAGCTCTCTTATTATATATATAGAAAAAGAATGTGTGACATGCCATTCTTCAGTTAAATGGCCCATTTAACAATGTCTTCCTTCTGCTTTTTTCAAAGACAGAAATACTAGGTGAATAAAATTGATACTATCCAAGAATGGGGGACAGATTTGGGTGGGTGGGGGAATGCATGATAGGGAATATGGGTAATCAAAGCAAATGAAAAGTGATAATAGTTTAAGGACAGAATCATGTACATAAGACAGGTTTGGGTGGCAAACAAAATCTATTAGGAAAACACTACCATATAATTTCTATTGTGGCACTCCTAGGAGGAGATCCATCTAAGAATCTAATTTTATCAAGAGCTAGGAAAAGAGAAAGGAACAAGGACATCCTGGAAATAGGGTGAATGTGGTAAACCTAGGAGATAAATAAGAGACCTAAAATATCACCAGTATCTCAGAAATTAATATTCATGCTTAAATGAAATCAAATGATTCTAAGTGTATAAGACTTCTATTTCAACATTTCTGAACTTCAGGGTATCCAATAGGACTATTTACTTCAACAACACATATTAAAACAGTATTTCCAATATTCTCATGAGTGCAATCATTAACATTTTATGTCTGACAAATATTTAAGTATTTTATGCTCTTAAATTGGCCAAATTTTACCTACTTTTCAAAACTCAGTACCAATATCAAATCATAAAGATAAGAGCAGAAATTAGTAAAATAGAAAAGAAACATTATTGAAAATGATCAACAAAGCCATAAGTTATTATTTTTGAAAAGAATTATAAAATTGATAAACACATGATAAGATAGAATAATTTAAAAAGGGAGAAGGTACAAATGATCAATACTAAGATTCTATGGACATTAAAATGAACCTAAGAAAGATCTTATAATTATTTACACTTCACATTTTTATACATTTATATTTATATACTTTCATGAAGTATGTGTATATCCAAAAGAAATTGTTACACATAAAAATGAGAAGAAATATACCCAAATATTCAAAGCGACATTATGTTTATTAGACAAAAACATTGTTTTTAATTTAATTAACAGATTTTTAAAAACATGATGCATTTCCACAAAAGGCCTACTGTACAGCAATGGAAATGAATAAAATACATTTACATGGAGCAACGTAAATGAATCTTGGAAACACAATATTGGGTGAAAATTTGTCACTGGCATCAGTCTATATTCTGTGTGATAACAATTTTTATAACGTTCCCAAATTTTAAAAATCTAAGCAATATATTGTTCAATTCAACATACATATTAAATAAAACTGTTTTTTGAAAGGCAAGGGAGTAGAGACCCCAATATTTAGAATAGTGGTTATTTCTTGGTGGGAGGATGTAGGATAAGACTAGGGAAAGTCCAAGAGGTAGATGCCATGGTCCTGCTTGTGTTCCTCTTCTTAACCTGAGTCCTAAGTTTATTGGCATTCATTTCATTACTATACTTTATAACATACATATATTATATATTTCATTTTGTATGTATAAAATATTATTAATGAAAGTGGTTGCAAAAAATCACAAAACCTGCACATAAACAGAGCAGACAGGAAAAGAGTTCATATTCCTCCTACTGTCAAAAATGACCCCTCCCACTCCCATTGCAGCAAGTAAGAAACACCTCAGCGCCTGCAGACCTAGGAGATCAGAAGACTAGCAGCTGTCTCTACACCAGGCAAGAGTTGCTTGATGAGGAGCCAGAATATTTTCCCACAAAAATCTATCCACTAACCCACCTGCCATCCAACCACAGACACTACAGAAAGGAAGAAAAAAAGAGAATGGGGGAGGGGGAGCAGTGTAACAACTCCCTGGGAAATACCATCCTCAAAACTGAAGTACTGGGACTCCCCTGGTGGTGCAGTGGTTAAAAATCCGTCTGCCAGTGCAGGGGACACGAGTTCGAGCCCTGGTCCGGGAAGATCCCACATGCTGTGGAGCAACTAAGACTGTTCACCACAACTACTGAGCCTGTGCTCTAGAGCTCCCAAGCCACAATTACTGAGCCTGCATACCACAACTACTGAAGCCCGTGCGCCTAGAGCCCATGCTCTACAACAAGAGAAGCCACCGCAATGAGAAGCCCATGCATCACAACAATGAGTAGCCCCCGCTCGCTGCAACTAGAGAAAGCCAGCATGCAGCAACAAAGACCCAGCACAGCCAAAAATGAACAAATAAATAAATTAAAAAAGAAAAAACCTGAAGTTTGGGCAGAAGAGGGAGAACAGGAGTGCATGCCAGGAATTTGAGTTTATGTATTCCATTTGAACAGAGATCTAGGCTTTCACGGATTAGCTCTCTAAATGATACTCCCTAAAAACTGGGAATTGGACTAGGAGGTATGTACATTACTACATCTTCCATATGTAGATCCAAGAAGGAAATCTGACCACCACACAAGAAGACAGACATAAGAGCAAATCCCCAAGTCTGTTGACAAATACCAAACAGAGCATCTACAATAAGACTAATGCAGAGAGAGAATTAAAAACATCCCACAAACTCAGAGAAAGATCATTGCCTCTGAAAAATACGATACTTGAGGAAATAGACCTCATTGTAGAAGGTACAGAAAACTATAAGGAAAAATATGAAACAGTAACAGAATAAAAAAAGATGAATTCAGTAAGAAGAGACTATATGTAACCAAAAATGCATTGACAGAATGCGAATCTACATTAAAGGCAGTAAATACAAGAATGTTAATGCAGAAAGAGCACAGTGTAATGTTTCAGAGGGACAACAAATCAAACACACAGTCTAAGGTTAGATTAAGTACCAATTTAATTGGGCAAAAGAGCAATAGAGTCAGGAATAGATAGATATGTTTCAGCATGAATACCTTTTGTTTCCAGAGTCCCTAATAGGAGTACAGTGAATTGTAAAGATGGCCTAAAATACGCCCACTCCCTGCATCCAGGCCATTGCAATATGACATGAAAGTTCTTCTAATTAAGAACTAGAGTTCATTTCTCTACCCCTTGAATTTGAACTAGTCGTGACTTTCTTTGGTCAATGGAATCTTAGCAAAGTATGCCATCAGAGGCTTGAAAAGTGCTTATGCATTGGGGTTTTCCCATGCTTGCTGCTTTAGGAACTCTCATACTTGTGGCTCTAACACCAGACACATGTGTGAGGCCATCATGATCACCTGCAATTGACCCACCAGCTGACTACAGTGACATGAGTGTGCATGTGTGAGACTTACAGAACTGCCCAGCTGAGCCTAGCCCAAAGAGAAGCACAAGCTAATAAACGACCCTGTTTTAAGCCACTAAATTTGGAGGTGGTTTGTTATGCAGCAAAGGCTGACACAGAAGTAGTCAGTTGTCAGTGATATGCACTGGCCAAGAAGGAGCCTTTGGATCTGAGTTCAGTCTTAGCTTACCTCCTCTTCCTTACTCTTGGATTTAATTATCAATTGGGAAGAACTTGAACTAGTTATGCATTAATAGGGAATGTTTCAGACTTATGAGACTTTGCTGATCATCAAGCTAAAGACAGTTCCATTAAAGCCATATCTTCATAAGAAGGCAGGGGAAGGAAACAAGGGAAGTAAAGTCAATGCTCAAGTAACCTTGAAGTAGAACCTTCAGCTTTATGGTTTCCTGGAAAGTCTATTTCACAAAACATCCCTAAAAGCAGAGGAAAAAATAAGATTAAAATTATCAGAGAGGAAAATGTACAATGAACGTCAGAGATGGGGGCTTATCATTCATTCATTTACCGATCCATTAAATATATATATATATATTTATTTATTTATTTATTTATTTATTTATTTATTTATTTATATGTTACACATATACATACACAGAATGTCTAGAATGTGCCAGGCTCTGGACCTATACACCTAGGTACAGAACAGTGAACAAAACTGCTATGGCTCCTGCCTTCATAGAACTTACTGTTTCAACATCTAGATTACTGGGGTTCTTGAGAAGATCATCATACATGTGACAAACCTAATAATTTAAGCTATAGTAGATGAAAATGCTCATCCACTGAAAAAATTCCAGTGGATAAAGATGAAAAGGTCGATTATTATCAAGGCAAACCCATACTTGGATGCATCCTGTCAAAATTTTTGAGTTACAAGAATAAAGTCTCACAAACATCCAGGCATAGAAAAACAACAAGAGACACACACACCAATGATTCATACATATATAAAAAAAAAAAAATCAGCCTTGCTTCAGACTTTTCCTTTGATGTGGAAATCAATATAACAAAATTACAGAAAGTTGAAAGGAAATGGTGCAACTCAAGAAATGTACACCTAAACAAAGAATTAAAACATATCCTCACAAATCTATGATTTCAGAAAACATACCAACCATGCATCCTTCTTGAAAGATTATCTAAAGCCATACTGAAACTCACTGAAGGATTAATAAAAATTAGGAGCTCAAAAAGAAGAAAGAAGGTATAATGATCTACCACTATTTAGGAATAGTGAAACCAGTTAAATATAGAAATAACAAAAGAATTATAGCACATCTATTTTAAAAGCTAAATATAAATTTTAAAATATTGCTCTTGAAGAATAAGGCATATGCTGTAAGAATAATGATTTTTTTAAAATAACACTTCTTCTAAAACCTGAGATTGTAGAAACAAAGTCCAAAATACAGGGCTGTGAAAGAGCAGTGGTATGCCTGTTGGAATGGGAAGGGTGGTAAATTCTTCCATTTAACTAGAAGATGTAAAAATGTTATTTGCCCTTAAATTTCACAGAGATATATAAATTAAAGGAAGCTTTGGAGAAACTTAAATGAAAATAGAATTTAATAGCAAACATATACTCTATTCCACATTAACAAAGAATGGTATAGTCTATGTGCTCAAAGAAAGAGAAGAATGGGGAAAAAAATCACTCAAAGAATTGAAAAGAAAACATAATGAAAGAAGTGAAGTTAATACATTATTTATAACAATATTTGTAAATGCCTTAACCTTCTCTGTGAGAAGACAAAAAGTAGAAACCTGAGCCACAAAGTAAAATCCAATTACATACTTATTACAAGAGATAAACCTAAGACAAATGAGTACAAAAAGGATGAGTAAAAAAATTGACAAAGAGCTGTTAAAGAGGTACACATTTTAAGAAAACAGAGGTTTTAATATTAATATTAGATAAAGAAAATTCAAGGCAAAACACATTAGATGTTCAGTGAGATTTTATATTAAGGCAGTAAAATTCAACACAAATATACAATGTTTATGTGTCAAATAATACTGCTCTGTCAGAATGCAAACATCTCTATAAATAAGAGTTAAAGAATAACAAGTTAATAAAGGATTTTAACATCCCTCACAACTGCTCAAAGAAGATCAAAGAAGACAAAAAATGAACTCTGATGTAGAAGAGCTTGATAATATAATTAGTAAGATTAAATTCTCTGCTCTAGATAAAATAACTTTCATCTCCAGTGTCCATGGACTCCTTCCCAAAGATAATCATACATACTATTCTATAAGGACAATGTCAATAAAATTCAAGTAAAAGTCATAGCAGGTGTATTTCAGAGACAAATAAAACTAGAAATTAATAGTAACAGATAAAATCTTAAAATTCAACCACTTTAAAATTAAAAATTACTCTTTTGAAAGAATTTTGGATCATAAAAGATATAAAAATACTTCAGGTTATCAAACAACGAATGAAATTGGTTTTTACTAAATTATTTATTAAATTTAAATACACTTAAATTATTTTAAAAAATGAATGAATACAACATATCAAAAGTCATATGATAGAGCTAAAATGAAAACCATGGGAAAATTAATAGTTTTAAATATTTTGAATAGTAAACATGAATTGAACATGCAACTTAAGAAGCTAGTAATAAAATAGAAAAACTGTGGAAATAGTAAGTAAACTCAATAGCTGGTTCTTCAAACCAACTCTGGCAAAGCTAATAAGAAAATGATATCTCACATAAAGAATGAGAAAAGTGATTTAATAATAGATTGATAGGATTATTTTTAAAAATTATAACATAATCTTTTATATGCATCTATAATAACAAATTTAACCTCCAGATGAATTGATATTTCAGTAGGAAAATATAAATTACCAAAGTTGATTCAATAAGAGAAAGAAAACAACCGAAACTTAAAATAACCTTGAGAGGAAATTAGAGGTTTCAAAGAACTTATTCCCCTAAATAAGACAGATGAAGACATTAATTCTATTACATCTAAAGAAGAGTGGGGGTTACCTCCATGCTATTTAAACTCCTGCAGAGCATGGTGTGGGTGGGGAGGAGGGCTAGGGAGATGGAACCTTTTTTATTAATATTATGAAACCCTCATTCAAAAAATTAACAAAAATGGCACAAAAAGAGAACTTTATAGATATAACTTAAGCATTATATGCAGAAACCCTAAATAAAATTTCATCGTGACCTAATTAGGGATGCTTATTTCTGGTATCCTAGAGTGAATCCATGTTAGAAAATCTACCAATAACTGTAGACACACAGTATCTTCTCCAGTGGAATGTCTCGGTATTACAGAGATGCCATTTCTACTCCAATCACTTATAAATATAACCTGATCGTCATCAAACTCCAACATGAACAACAAGTACAATAGCCAAGAACATTTTGAAAGGGAAGAGCAGAGGTATATATACCTCATATATATATACGAATATATACCAAAATTGATGAAATCTCATAAACACTGTAGTACCTATATAGACGATTGTTTGTATTAACAAAATTAGAAACAACCTAAATATCCACTGTTCAATAAGAATGGGTAACACTTCCTTGTGCTACACTCATGTAACTAAATAGTATGCAGTGATGAAGTTACACTGCAGAAGAGCATAGAAAGATATTCAAGCCTTATTGGTAATGGGGGAAAATATTCACAAATAAGACAACATAATTTTTTTAAAGAATGCAATCTAATCCAGGGGATAAAAGCCTTAAAAGATAATAGTAAATGTAAACAAAGGATATTTTTCCATAATGAGATTAAATGATAACTAATTTTACTATGTGGACCCTTTGATATTTCACAGATTTTTCAAAACAAGTATACTGCTATGATTTTCATAAAATATTAGTTTTTAAAGGTCAAATCCTCTCAAATCTAGTATTTTATTAATTTAAATATACTTATACATGACTGAAATTCATTTAAAATATATATAAAGGAAATTGGTGCTCTGTGCCAATGGTAAGCATCTGGATACGACTCACCAAAAAAATGACTATATGTCTGAAGGAAATATTAAAACAAACAGCCCAGCACTGCAGTGACTGCATAGAACTGTATATATTTGCTCTGTGCACTGGACAGGAATTTTTCATTTCATACGTCATTTACAACCTGCTGCAGTGATTCTGCAAAATCAGTCCATACCATTAGCACACACAAAGAGAAACACCCAATGTTCTCACTGTTGGAAAATTCAAGTGTTTTGGGCTCCAATGTGCACAAATGTCTGTATTCCATCTAAGCAGATGTTGCTCTAATAACCAGGATGAGGACATCAGAGGACCAGGTAGGGATCAAATATCCACGGTCAAACACATTGACTTTTTAAAATCTATAGTCCAAGCTTGGCTTATGCTTATAGATATACTTAATTTTTAAAACTATTGAAATAAATGAAAACAAAAGGTGAAAGTCATAAGCAAATTCCTCCAGAGGGGTGTATTTTTTTAATGGGAACTAGTTCTGATTTCTAAAATATTTTATCAAGGCATTTGATACCAACCATCTGGTTTACTCAACACTTCATCAAATGAATACCTGATGTACTCACCTAAGTCCCTGCTCTTCCTTAACAGTGTCTCTATTTTCCAATCACAGGATGGAGGAGTATATTTCCAAAGCAATACAAAATCTTGCCTTGTATACTTCAGGTCAGAGAGAGAGAGGTTTTGCTAGAAAATGAAATGCTCCCAGGGTCAGAAGCATTGTGGCATAGGAATGGCAAATGTCAACTTGCTTCTGCTTCCAACATGCCTTGACACTGAAACTCTCTTTCTTTCCCCTTCTTTTTCCCTATTTAAGAAAATCCAAACCATAATTTTTCTGGTGAGTGCATTTGCCATGTCCTCAAGTCTAGCTACAGCCATGGAAATGAATTCCAAACAACATCCTATTTCACTACTCTATGGATTTTCATCATTGTGCTTCATTCATTTCTAAAACAATGCGGGATCCACAGTTACACCCATTCTCAAAAAGGAATGCATCTATGAGCCATACACATGACATTCACCAAGACCAGCCGTAACTAACCATGGAAATTGCCAAAGCTCACAACTTAAAATGACAAGACCTTCCTTAGAAATTGCCAATTGTCCCTACCTACATACCAATAGAATCTTCAGCAACTGGATTCATTTTCTCAGGACCAAAAGTTACGTAGTTGGTGAGTAAATCGTAGTGTGCATAGGGCATAAAGACACTCATAGCAAAAGTCAAATTCATGCAGGAAAATCAGAAATAAAATGTATAAGAGTTTGGGAACTAAAGCCATTAAAATTTAAGTTACTCAATTTTATGTCACACATATTCCAAATCATCATGTCTAAGAAATCAAACAGGAGAACACCCTCCCAGCTGAAATCAACCTTCAACTACTTTGAATAAAACAAAGCACTCTGAAAAAAGATTCCATGGGCATCCCAATTGGGATGTGTGTACATACCAAGGGAAGAGTCCTTCTTTGATGTATTCTTTTGTTCACAGAAGAATTCAAGAAATCCAGAAGTCTGTAACTATAAAAAAAAAGAAAGTTTGCTTTAAGGAAAAGATCTAGAAAGTAGCAATTTAAATGATCAAGGAGAATTGAGAGTTTTAATATGTATGTTTGGATGAAAATGAGGTATTCTGAGTAGGAAGCTGATTAAAATCTGCAAACTATGGAGGTCATGGCCAAAATGAACACTGACTGCTTCATCACATCACAGAATGGAAGTACTGTTTCCAAAGGAAAAGAAAGCCTGTGAAGTATTATTCATCACCCTTCCCTCCCAAAAAAGAGGTAGAAGGTAATAATAGAAATTCATTTCACATTAAATAGTAAATTATTAATGATGGATACATTTTAATTTATTAGTAGTTTAAGCACTTATTTAGGAAAAGATTTTCTCACAGGTCTCCATCTGGTAAAAGTGCAAAGTAAATGACAGCAAACTTCTTCTGCAAAAATAATTAGAGATGATTTCTAAGTTGAGGATGGAACTCAGTGGTAGAAGTATATTATGTAAATTGACCTAATCATAATACAAATATTTAATGTACAAACAGCCAATCTAAAACTGTATCCTGGAACTTCCCTGGAGGCCAGTGGTTAAGAATCTGCCTGCCAATGCAGGGGACACGGGTTCTATCCCTGGTCCGGAAGATCCCACATGCCGTGGAGCAACTATGCCCATGCGCCACAATTACTGAGCCTGTGTTCTAGAGCCTGTGAGCCACAACTACTGAGCCCATGTGGCTGAAGCCCGAACACCCAGAGCCCGTGCTCCACAACAAGAGAAGCCACCACAATGAGAAGCCCGCACACCGCAATGAGAAGCCCGCACACCGCAATGAAGTGTAGCCCCCACTCGCCGCAACTAGAGGAAGCCCGCGCACAGCAATGAAGACCCAACACAGCCAAAAATAAAAATTAATTAATTAATTTTTTAAAATAAAAATGTATCCTTTTTTGCAAAAGACCTGAATTTAAGTGAACTTTAACCTCATTTGTGTTTCTGTGTGGGGCAAAATACCTTAGATACTGTGTGGAAACTATCATGGTTCATATATTGTCACCAGCATCATGTAAAAAGGATGACATAAGTAAAATATATGTATGCAAAGACTGAGTGCCAAGGAAGAATAAAAAGTCCAGAAATCCAGCAAGAATAGCAGAAGCAGAAAGTTACTACAAAGGTTCTGGTTATTCTACACGTTAGACCAGAAGTACACTATCGTTTGGTGGATTTCTGGTTTTACGGGAGAGAGTAACCTATTGTTTATTATTTACTTTTAAGTAGAGAAATGAAAGTTGAGATGGTCAAACCTGGTAGAAAATGGTTGTATAAATATATTGCCATTATTCCCAGACTAAAATGGATATGTAAATTAGGAGGGCATGGGAGGGGGAAGCATTTTAGTTGGACACAGTTGTTTCAGAAGAGCAATAATAACTGATCCAATTACTGGTTACTCTCAAAACAGATTTAAGAATCATTGTCCAAATCAAGATTAAAATGTCTCGCCAAATGAGCGAAGCAGGGCTAAAGTACATTTTATTTTATTGATTGATTGATTAATTGGCCTCACTGAGCAGCTTGTGGGATCTTAGCTCCCCAACCAGGGATTGAACCCGGGCCCAGGGAATGAAAGCGCCAAGTCCTAACCACTGGACCACCAGGGAATTCCCAGGACTAAAGTACATTTTACAAGTAAAACACAAATCTTAAAAGGATTGTTTCATTAAAATTATAGTTACTGAAAACATGGGGAGATTAAGGTTAGGAAGGATGGGGCTCACCAAAAATGGGCAAAGAGAGAGCCCAGAGTTAGAGCATGAAATTTAATTCAGAACAGGCAGGAGTCTGGAGCAAGCCAAGCCCAGGGCTCTGGTTATTGTTTCCAAGACATTATAAAGATAAACATGCTTTGTGGAATATTATTCAACTTTAAAAGAAGAAGTAAATCCTGCCATTTGTGACAATATACATGAACTTGGAGGACATTATGCTAAGTTGAAGAAGCCAGCTACGCCAGGACAAATACTACATGATTCCTTTCCTATGGGGTATATAACATAGTCAAACTCATAGAACAGAGAACAGAATGGTGGTTGCCAGGGGCTGAGAGAGGGGAAATGGGAAATTGTTTTTCAATGGGCATAAAGTTTCCATTATGCAAAATGAATAAATTTTAGAGATCTGCTCTATAACATAGTACCTATAGTTACTAATAGAGTATTGGTATCAAGAGGATAGATTTCATGTTAAATGTTCTTACCAAAAAAACAAACAAACAAAAAAACAATAAAACTACCAAAAAGGAAATAATTGAGGGTAATTGATATGTTTAGTACCTTGGTTGTGGTGATATTATCAAAGGAGTATGCATATGCCCAAACTCATCAAGATATACACATTAAGTGTATGCAATTTTTTGTATATCAAAAATACCTCAATAAGCTTTAAAAAAAAGAAGAGAAAATACCTTGCTAAGTGCTAAGCCTATTTAATATTATCTAATGTGGGAGTTCTCAGACAGGAGGTATCCTATGATAGGTACCTCATCCAGAATATTAAGTTCTCCAGACTTAATATTCCATTCTTCCCTCTGTGTATAAATTGTATTCAAAATTAAGATTTTTACTCATAAGGTATCCAGGAATGTTGTTTTGAAGAAAAATTGCTCAAAATGCAGATATCCTTTAGAAGAAAATCCAAAACTACTTCATTTGAAAAGGTCATAAAGAAATTCGTCATCTACACAGTACATAATTCATATATTATACACTGATTTAAAAGATAAATAACAAGTACATGATTTTTGGAAACAGACTATACTCTAGATACTTTCAACATTTTTATTCTCACAGGTATCTTTTATTATAATTTTGCAAGTACATAAATGGTGTTTATTAAAATGTTGTTTCACCTTGAAACCATCAATGATGTACATTATGGGTGAATTCATGATTACCACTAGACTTGAGAAATACTAAGAATAGCTCAAAGCATATAGTCACTTCCCTCTCATTCTTCTAGAGGTTGAGCAGAGGGAACAGCAGTGTGTATAAATGTGTGTCTATGTGTGCGACAAGGTGGTAACCACCGGTAAACAAAATCTAGTCAGAGACGTAAGCCACGGTATAATCTTTTGAAAATATGTAGATACAATCTGATTTAATAAAGTAAACATGTGATTTTATTTTCTTAAGTGACTTAGATTATATTCATATTGTCCCAAATTCCCTGGGTAATTTTACAAACCTCTACTAAAGCCAAAACCTAAAAATGACTACAGAGCTAGCTATGCCACATGTTTCAGGGATTGGAAGGGACACATCTCCCTTTGCAGCAAAAAGAGAGCAGCAAGGCATTAAGCCTTAGAGCGTCTAGAGTAGGAGCTGGCGAACTTTTTCTGGAAAGGGCCAGATAGTAAATATTTTCTTCTTTGTGGGCCATGTGATCTGTGCCAGAGGTACTCAACCCTGCCCTTATATCAGGACAACAACAGCTGTGTTCCAACAGAATTTATTTACAAAAACAGGAGGCAGACTGGATTTGGCCCACGGGCTGTACTTTGCCAACCACCGTTCTTGAGGTTCACTGTTAGTAGTGATTATTTCTACTTTGACAAGGCTTATATACATGCAGGCATGTGTGATGACATGAATTTTAAGAAAGAATGAGGATATAAGAACAAAAGGAAAATAAGGATAGGAAAATAAGATGAAGGCCCAAATAGTTACTAAATAGCTCTCATCATCCTAGAAGCCAAAGCAAAGGAGTGATATGCATGCTGTGTGGTATAAGCAGAAAAATGGCTCTTCAAAGATGTCCATATCATTCTCCCCAGACACTATGAATGCATTAGATTACATGGCAAGGGGGATTTAAGGTTGCAGATGGAATTAAGGTGGAATGGAATTGCTAATCAGCGGACCTTAAAATAAGGAAATTATCCTGGATCATCTGGATAGGACCTCTGTAGTCACAAGGGTCCTTTAAGTGTGGAAGAGGAAGATAGAAGATCAGGAATCAGACAGAGAATTGGAATCATGACAAAAGACTAGACTGGCTGTTGCTGGCTTTGAAGATGAATGGGGGCCATGAGCCAAGGAATGTGGGCAGTCTCCAGGAGCTGGAAAAGGCAAGAAAATGAACTCTCCCTTAGAGCCTCCAGAAGGAGCAGAGCTCTGCCAACACCTTGACTTTAGCCCAGTGAGACCCATCTCCAGAGACTTCTAACCTTCAGAACTGTAACGTAATAAATATATATTGTTTTAATCTACCAGTTTCATGGTTGTGTTATTTAGTAATGTAGATTACATACATAAGGAGTTACCCACAATGAATGCAATGGCAAGTTCCCTGTATCTTTTTTTCGGAAACAACCCTTAAGTAGGCTGATGGCATAATAGCAAATCACAGCACGACTAACGCTCTTCTACAAGGAGCCAACACTATATGACATATGTCATTCTCTAAAAGTCTGGATTAATGTGAGGATCAAACTTAGATTATCTAGAGCAACATTCTTTGAAGTGTGGGATGTTATTACGTTTCAGGAGAAAGAAATCTGTATTCACAGATGTGTAGGAAAAGATAGCTTAAACAAGATTAAACAGTTTCCTTTATGTCAAATTTCTCTGAACCTTTAATATGCTTATGTGAATCTCCAAGAGGATAATGATATATTCAAACCATTCTAGCTATGAATATTTTTCCTCTTCCAGGATTATCACGGGTGGAGTGTCATTCAGAATTCATTTTGGAAACTGTGACCTACAGCAATAGACAAACCCAACCAACTCTTGGGGAATTTTAGCATGCTGTCTAGGTATTAAGGAAACTATGCCTTATGCACTTAACTGGTCTCTAGAGCTGCCCAGTGTGATCAATGAACAAAGGTCTTGACCTGTCATCCAGGCTGCAAACATCTGGATGGAGCCTTCCCTCTGTTTAGGATGAGGGCTTCCCCTCAGCAGGGTATGTCTCATGTCCTGACTCACTGTACCAAGCATAAAAGTGGATATTCCTGTACTTGTAGGACACCCACTAGAGTAACTATTAAATTTATAGCACTTATTTCTGAATTCAAAACCATTTCTTTAGGAGAGTCCCAAAGTCTACGGCCTTAGCACAAAGGAAAGGAACATAGTACAGTCAATTTGTTTGGGGTATCTTAGTCTAGGTCCACACTACTGTCTATTCATCACCCTTACCAGAATAGAGCTTCTAGATACACCTTCAGGGAGGGGGAGCTTAATTTTTAGCATCCCTATTTAGAGGGGGAAAAAAGAGATGTTACAAGAGACATACTATACCTTTTCCTTTAAGTTATATATTTTTTATTTTAATGAGCTTCCAAACTTCTGGATCTTCTACTACTAGATAAATTGTGTTGTTAAATGCTGAGAATTGGAAGCTAAGACAAGCTACAAAGTGGTCCCATAGTGTATTTTCTCTTCATGTACAATAGAAAGAGAAGTACCATCATTAGCATCCTCTAAAGATTCAGAAAATATTAATATTAAAGTCCACTATTCTGTTAGGCCCCAACATCTCCACAATAACTGTAGTTTTGTCTTTAAGCAATGCATTTTTTTTTCGATTTAAAACCCCAAATCCAGTTTAACACAAATCAACCCATTTAAAATGATCCAAGAAATGTGTGCCAAATGATAAATGCTGGTTGTTCCAAGACATAATCAATTAAATCTAGATGTGCAAATTTAGGAGAAGTTCTCTTAGTAATATTGCATTTCTTCCAATTCAAAATATCAAAATAAGATCTATTTACATGAAAACGTTAAGATTTTCCATGTCAGTATTATGCACATTGCAGTGATTTCATATGCTGTGGGGACAGGACAATTTTAGGAAGCCCTCAAATTTCTAAATTCACTCAAGACATCCCAGGGGAGCAGCCACAGGGTCCCAGAGGTTGACTTCCTGGGGTCACTGATTTTGCAGCATGGCTGAGCTGTAAGGTCAAGGTAAGGGGCCATGAGGGGGCACACAGCAGGCATATTTTCTGACCTAACAAGTGAGCGAACAGGCCAGGCACCATGCAGATGCTTCGTTGGCTGTGGTAGAAATTAGGCTTGTGTTCCTATCTTCTTCTCACTGCTCCCCGACTTGCTCAGCATCTAACCAGCTTTCTTGGACATGGGGCTAAGAAGGTGGGGATTCAGAGAGAAATGGCTAGGCACAGCATGGCAACTTCTTGAGAAGACAGTATTGGGAATTCTGTGCCATAAGTCAGATAGAATACATGAAATTTCTGAGAGTTCCCTGGGATTTTTAAATTTCTGTAAGAAACTGTGGAAAACACGACTATGAAGTTTTGTTAGCAAAGCTTACCCAGCCCTGGAGACATGCAGTATTTAAGAAGCATAAACAAGGTTTTTATATCCACGCAACAGTCCCAAGCTAGATTTGCAGACTCAGATCTGTTTGCATTTTAGCATTCATGTGCAGGGCATGTGCATTAAGGTTTCAGCAATCACCAACTAACACTATGTGGTCACCTAGTAACCTGCCTGAAGCACCTCCATAAGAAGACATCAATTCTGTGCCAGATATAACTCTGAGCTGCAAACCCCTCAAAAGATTTTTAAGGACTTGTTTCACACCCTGGAAACATGAAATTACTACTGTCTTCCACACTGTGGTAACTGTTTGCAAAGACAGCCAAAATGATTCTACCCATCCCATTACAATGTATACCCCTTTTCAATATGACTCTTGTAGCATTTTTTATTCCTCTAATCAAGAAGCAGTTATTATTTCTCCACCCCTTGAATCTGGGCTTGGTCATGTGACTTTCTTGGCCAATGGGATATTTACCAATGTGATACAAGCTGAGTCTTGAAAAGCACTTGTTCATTGGGACATTTCCTATTTTGGCTGCCATGATGTGAATAAGCCCCAGCTAGATACTAGAGACATGCCGTCCAGCTGAAAGCTAGTACCAGCACCAGACATGTGAGTGAGGCTATCTTAGACCATCTGCACCCACTCTGGGGGTGCATCCAGCCCCAGGTGGGACCAGCAGTACTGCCCAGCAGACCCAGGCCGAATCACTGACTTAAAGATTGGTGAGAAAATTAAGTGATTATTGTTTTAAGCCTCTACGGTATGGGGTGGTTTATTACTCATCAATAGATTACTAACACTAATAGACCCATTTTTCCCCATGTATCAGACTGAACATTGTAGAAAGAAAAGCATAGAAGAAACTGTTGTCCATAAGCAATTAAAGGTTTCTCTTATGTTCATCAACATAGGTTATGTGGGGTCTCTCAGTTATGCGGGGTCTCTCAGTTATCAAACACAAATTAGAGTGGGTTCTTGCTGCTGCTACTGTTCTTGCTATGTAGCTTAGTCATCAAAACAGGAGTCCTCTAAAAATGGTCCCGGTGGTATTACCTATTTTCTAGGAACTAGCTTAGAAAAATCTGTTAAATCATTAAGCCTCAAGAAACTCCATCATCTTCTTCCACAACTGAATAAAAAAGCCCAAGACTTTGTTAAAAGCCAAGTACTATAGAACTTCTATCAAAATATTGACTGAAGGGGCCAAATGAGTTTAAATATTACTACCCATGAAAGAGTATTTTTTTAATTGAAGTATAGTTGATTTACAATATTGTGTTAGTTTCAAGTGTGCAGCAAAGTGATTCCGTTTTTAATATGTGGATTTGCCTATATGTAGAATCTAAAAATAAATGATACAAATGAACTTATATATAAAACATAAATAGACCCACAGACACAGAAAAAAAAAATATATGGTTACCACAGGGGAAAGGGGGAGAGGGATAAATTAGGAGTTTGGGATTAACATATACACATTACTATATATAAAATAGATAAACAACAGGACCTACTGCATACCACAGGGAACTATATTCAATATTTTGTAATAATATGAATGAGCAATGATACCTCCAATCTTGAAGGTACAAAAGATAGGACTACAAGCTTTCAAATAAGACAGATATGAATTCAAATCCTGGCTCTACCATTTAATAGCTAGAAAACTTGAGTATTAACAATAGTTATAATAGCTAACATTTATTAAGTGTTCATTATGTACCAAATACTACACCTAACAGTCATTATCACGTAATCCTTATAATAACTCTATAGGATAGCTTTTATTAATATTCCCATTTTTACAATGAGGCTTGGAAAGATTAAACGACTTCCCAAGAAATGTACCTGGTATGTGGTGGGGCCTGGATTTGAACCCAGGAATTATGATTCCAGAGAGTATCTTCTTTACCATTTTGACATACTTTCTCGCAAGTTATGTAATCAAGTCACTCACTCTTCATTAACTTTTCATCTACTGAGTTAGTGATTCATCGATTCAGTCATTCTAAAAATATTTAAGGAGCATCTCTTACATGCAAGGGATCTGAAGTGCTGGGGAATCAATGGTAATGTGGTCCCTGCCTTAATAGGTTTTCTGGTTTCATGGGTAAAGGAGACTCTGATCAAATAACGCAGGCTCTTCTTATATCAGCATACTCTGCGCTCTATTTTTAGACCAACCTTTTTCTACTGAAGATCCATGTCACTCCTTTGTCTGAAATCCTTCTCCAGGATTCTGGTGGTTTCAAAATATGTCCACAACTTATTTAACATTCCTCCCTTCACGAAGTAAAACTTAATTCTCCTAAGTGTGGGATGGACTTATTGACTCACTTCTAATGAATAGAATGTGGTGGAAGTGACAGTATGTATGGTAGATATGGGTGGGGGACAGGAGGGAGCAACTATCCTAAAACTTGAAGAGTTTCATTTTTTAAGACGTTACTAGAGATCAGTGCAATCTTCAAATGGGAAACTACAGAGGCGACCTGGTGGATCAAGCTGGGAGTTGCATTACATCCCTTTTATATGAATGAATCCAGCCAGATCCCAAGTAAACTCGGCTTCTATATCATCTCTTAATTATGGCACTTCTAGGGTGTTCAGAGGAGAAGGAAAGGAATTAAAGGAAGATTTAAAGGAGGTAAATAGTTTTAAAGGATCAGGAGATTTCAACACAGTTATGAAGGTCCCTCCTCTCCCTCTCTCTCTCTCTCTCTCTCCCTACACACACACACACACACACACACACACACACACACACATATATATACCCACACACACACAGTGTGAGACATCATGCAGCTTTATTTACTCTTGAAATCATTACACCAGAATTATAGACTGACATGGGTAATGGCTGAACCATAAGCAAATTGGGAAGTACAGAAATGTCTCACCCAATCTCTGTATATTTTTAATTGCAAGAATTACTCTTCCCAGGGAAAAAGTAATTACTGCCATTCCTCAGTTGAATTACAGTGCCATATCTCTGTCCAAGTGCAAATACTTTCGGATCTATACGTTAGAGTTTGCAATGGAACACTTTACACACCTGACTTTAAGGGGGAATGAGAATAAGACTAGGTAATTTTGTAGTGAGAATTTCACTGAAAATATGCCATTTCATTTGCAGAGCATCAGCACTTAATTGTCTAATTATTCCTGGCATGAAAGAAATGAAGTTAACATACAATCGAGGCAGAAAGGCAAGTAGAATGAGCTCCGCGTGAAAAAATGTTTTGAATTGTATAAACAGTTTTGAACTATACCGTTTTATTTTGGCTGGCAAACAATAAGATTCTTAACATGTGAAATTAGACCCATTGAAAAAACTAAAAGAGTATTGCAGATGAATGCCAAGTTGTTCAGCAAGAAATCACAAAAAATTTGGCAAGAGTTACAATTCACTTGAGGACTCCACAGGTCTCAGATAGTAAAGTTAGCAGTAACTACTCAGCAATCAGGAAAGATGAGAAGGACTTCTACAAGGACAGAGAGGCCTTGAGTTCTATCAGCTTATAATAAATAGCATTTCAAAAGTAGCACTTTTCAGAGCTAATATATAAATATTTTAAGTGGTGAAGCATAGGTGTGGGCTATTTTTTCCTCTACCACGTCCAGAAAATCTGCACATACACATCAAATTCTGCATCTGGGGAATGTGTTTTATTGTGATGTTTGCATTTTTAAACAATGTGCCTGACCTATTTGGAGGTTAATATAACTAAATGGAGCCTATTTGCTGTTTATTATTTATAGAATATTCACTTCAGATTAGGGCTTCTCAAGACATTTGTGTTTTAGCTGTATCATGAAGAGTTCCTGGAGAGCTCCCAACACCGTAGCAGGCAAGAAAATGACAAGTGAGAATACAGACCAACCTATACCCTCCACTATGAAGGCTAAGATGAAAGTCAAGCTCTTTCCTCCCTGTAAAGGCCACACTGGCCTCTGTCTAATAAGCACAAACTTGGGCTCTTAGAGTCACATAAAGGACAGCCCTGCAAGTCAGTACAAAAGGCTCTTCAGTTCAGAGGATCCCAACTACAATATACAAAATAAAATGCCTGTCTTCCATTTATGAGAAGATTTTCTTAGAATTCCTTTGCTTATCTTACACCTACTAAAGGAAGCAACCAGAGAGTTTGCATGGCTCATGACTGATTACAAAACACCTAGATATGGCTCCCAAGATGAGACGAAATAAGAGAAAATTATAA
Source organism: Tursiops truncatus (assembly GCF_011762595.2). Classification (NCBI taxonomy): domain Eukaryota; kingdom Metazoa; phylum Chordata; class Mammalia; order Artiodactyla; family Delphinidae; genus Tursiops; species Tursiops truncatus. The sequence continues at coordinate 16,339,666 of NC_047052.1, forward strand.
ATAAATTAGTATTAAAGTGAGTTCTGCCATCAACCCTGTCTATCTTGTGGGCTAATTCTGGACAAGGTGACGGCTCTAATTCTGCAGACTCAAATAACCATGAACATTTTTTTTAATACATGGGTTTGCAGGTTCTTTTGGTTTTGAAGGGATAAATTCTGAGAGCAAGAACGGCCCCTCTGAGCAGCTTTCCAGGTTGTTGTGCTGGGAATATGAACATCTCTCAATGGAAATCAACCCAAGCGTCTACTGCATTTCTCCTTTTATCATTATGATAATGAATGCTGGAAGCTTTCCAAAATACAAAGCCAACTTGACAGTGACAAATATGAAGCAAAAGGCCACAGATGATTAGGCCATTTACTGACCAGTGGAAAAAAACAGCCATGATTGACCCAAGAGTTAGAAAAGCCAAGTATTTCAGTCAGCTGAGGAAGTTCAGGTCCATGGCATAGCCAGCAACCACAAGAGGGGAGGGTGACTTGTTCAGAAAAACAACTCTGCCTTATTACTGCTATTTACACATGTGATTACAAAAGAGTCATAGATGTCTGCCCTTTCAGGGCTGGCAAGAGAATGAGATGAAATAACCTTTGTAAAGCACTTAATACAGTACAGTGCCTGGGTCACAGCAGGTGCTCAATAAATGCCTGATTCCCCTTCCCTGCCCTGATTCTATGATACGCATTTGTCTCCGCATCCCCACTGCCTTCTATTCTGCTCACCTGCTCGTTCCCAAGCTCTCCAGGAAGAAATCAATCAGACAAGGGGTCAGAGGAACAAAGTAAACATACAGGAGCAGTAAAGGAGAGGAAGTAAGGGATTTGGAAACTCTATTATGCTAAGAGATAACTCAAACTTGGTCTGGCTGTAGTTTATGTTCTCCCAAAAGCAGACCTTGAGACAAAGATAATAATTCAAGTAGTGTATTTGGGAAGTTATCTAGGGATAAACCAGTACTCATGAGACATAGAAGGGTAGGAGGTCAACAAGGGTGCATTATTGAGTTAGTGGGCAATTGGATCTTAAACCCACCAGGGGTCTGGGAGATAATGTATTACATGCCCCAGAGTTATTCTAACCAAGGAAAGACGTGGGGTATATCCACCAAACCGTCATTTGTCATTGGTTGGTGGTTGCCTCTGGCGGCATCAACTCTGGCAATTTTGGCTTGCCCTAGGTGCTGGCCAAGGTGGCCATGCAACCAGAAAAACGATCCTCTGGCAGAGTCACAGCTGCTTCCGAGTCGAGGTAAGTGCCCATAGGGTATAGGTGGGGCCAATCAAGCTCTGCCATAGCAACTAATTTGACTTTCAACTTGTAAAAGAGGTTGAAATAAGGAGTAGCATCTTGAGATTCTTTCTGAAGTTAACACTGTGACACTTGCCACTTCCATGGTGGCTGTTGGGATTGATGTTAGATGAGGCAACAGTAAAATGAGTCAAAAATTCTGATTAAAGAGTCATTGATAAAAGATATGCTAAGCTATCTATAACTCTTATCAACTATCCAACCTGGAAAATTCCTCATACAATTTGATTAAGACAAACCAACAGGAACTGGATGTAGTATACTGCTCAGCTCTAAATTCATTGCTTCCCTTTGTGTGGGTTTGTGTGTAATGTCAGCCTTATCAAAACCATCAGGTCGGTGAGCATAGTAAATAGAGGTCTGATTTATTCTCTAGCCACTTTCCTTCTCCCACAGCAATCCCACAGAAAAGTCCTTCCTTAATTTCCATATGTCCATTTGACTTGTAGTTTTCATATCTTCAATATTTCCAGAGACTTCTGGAAATAATGAAGACTATTTAAACTAGGTTGTAAGGTAGGAATAAAGTGTTGATAAACTCCAAGCTTAAATTGTACAGTAATCAATAGTGACCATTATATCTAGCATATAGCAATTAATTCTAATAGCAGCAATTTTCCTATGGACCACCAAAAAGGGACACAACAGTTGACGAAGAAAAGAAAGGAGAAAAGAAAAACAGGTAGAAGAAAAGGAGGGTTTAATTACTTATAAAAATTTTGTTGGAGAAATAAGGAATGGAAAAAATCTATCTGAATTGAATTCTCTTAGAAAAAACAATTCTAAGATCACTTATTTCTGGTATTGCAAGACAGAATTATTCTGTGGGGTTAGAAAAATGTCTATTTCTGAATTTAACTTTTTCATTTAAACACTAAGAAATGATCAGGAAAGTAGAGATTATGTAAACGTCATGAGGTACGGAGGTGTTAGAAGCTTTGGAAATTGTTGATTTTCTTCACAATTTCAGGTATATTTGAACAGAAAAGAACCATTGTTTCAAAACACAAATGCAAAATGCTTTGCTTAGCACATACAGTCAGCCCTCCATGTCCTCGATTCTGCATTTACAGGTTCCCCATCCAGGGGAACCAACTGCAGATCAAATACATCCAGGGGAAAAAGAATTCCACAAAGTTCCAAAAAGCGAAACTTGAATTTGCCACACACCAGCAACTATTTACACAGCATTTAGAATGTACTAGGTATTGTAAGTAATCTAGAGAAGATTTGAAGTATCTGAGAACATACTTTAAAGTGCATAGGCTATAAGCAAATACTATGTCATTTTATATAAGCAACTTGAGCATTCACGGATTTTGGTATCCGAGGAAGGGTCCTGGAACCAATCCCCTGAAGAAACTGATGGATGACTATATAAACATTAAACTGTCACCCAACTATTAAAATATCCTCCCAATTACTTATATTTTATATAAATAATTTGACATTGTTCCCAAGTGGCCAAATACCTGAGAATGGAATTCAAGGTGAGTAATCACCATGTCCCCAAGTCATGGATGTGGAAGGACTGTGAGAAAGTTCCTGTTATGTTTCATATGCCAAAGAATGAAGACTTTGTCTTAAACTCTATGATGGATTCACATTCCTAACCTGGATATATGCTAAATCCCAGCTTTTAAATTTTCCAACTTTATTTTTCTACCTTGCAAACATACTAACTGTCTTCCTGAAAATCTTTCATCATTTTTCTTCTGTGTTATTAAAAAACAAAAACAGTAATTTCAAGTCACTTAAGACTCCATAAACAAATGTAGATGTGGTTATATGCATGCCTTAGTATACACACATATAATTCCATGCTGTACTTCCTGAGATGACCTAGAAGCAATGACACTATAGCAGTAGTGAGCACACTTGGGATCTAGATCTTGATATCTAAATACCACTATCCAACAAAAGGGACCAGGGCTTCTTAAATCCAAGAGGAGTATGGAATATCTTGTGGTGCCAGAGAGTAAGACAGTCCTAAAATAAGATTGGGGTATGTTAAGAGAACATGAAAGCCAACCTGAAAGAGCTCCCAATGGCCAAAACTGGAAAAATTTGAGCAAAAAAAAAAAAAAAAAAAAAAATTAACAGTAGTATTGGGTTATAATCTATAGAATAAAATAAATATCCATGGCTTCATTTTGATATAAATAAATAAATGAATAAATAAAAAATAGTGGAGAAAGGACAGCTCTTATTTTCAGAAGAATTCCAATTATTCAATGTGGAAAAAATAAGGAAAACAGAAAATCTCCATTAGAACACCACAGTAATAGCTGTTGCAGGTAAGATCCATTGACGGATGCTAAAATTAGTACGTGAAAAGTTGAGGGAAAAAAAAAAAAAAGGATATTTGGATAATCTCAAGGCAGCTCCCTCAAGATATTTATCTTACTATCACCAAGGGAAAAATAGTAACTTTGCAGTGAAGAAAGCCAGCAGTTACCATCTTAACCAAGTAACCAAAGTTAACATCATCAGTAATGACATATCAATGTCACATATCCCATGATATGGTGTACTGAGAAGGGTGCATCACCTCTGTGGTATTCTTGCCAAAACTGTACAACCTAAATCTAATGATGATAAAACACCAGAAAACCTCAGATTGAGGGACATTCTATGAAATACCTAACCAGTACCCTTCAAAACTGCCAAAGTCATGAAAGTCAAAGAAAGACTGAGGAACTGTCACAGATTGGAGGAGTCTAGAGAGACATGACAACTAAATGCAGTGTGTGGTCCTCAACTGGGTCCTGGAACAGAAAGAGGACACGAGTTGAAAAACCAGTGAAATCCAAATAAAGTGTTAATTTTAGTTAAATATATTCTATGACAATTATTTCTTCGTTTCAACAGCGGTATCAAGGTTATGCAAGATGTTAACATTAGGAGAGTCTGAGTGACGGGTATATGGGAAATTTCTCTCCTGTTTTGCAACTTTTCTTTAAGTCTAAAATTACTTGAAAATAAAAAGTAAAAGAAAAGAAAGACATGAGAATTGAATATAAAATGACAGATTAACATATTTCACATGAATAAAAGGGCTATGTTTTGTGGATTGTCTGCTGTATCAGTCACTTCCCCTAGTGGTTTCTGTTTCTTTACTGGCTTCACTTTCAAAAGCTTTTCATATGTAGGTCAAAATTTAGATTGCCAAGTTTTTATTACAGGCCTTTAATAGAATATTTTTGTCAACATCTGTCTAGTGAAAACGGTCATGCTCTATAATTATAAGTAAACAGACATACCAGCTAGAATGTATTACGTATTTACTATATGCCAAACCCTGTAAGTGCTTTGTTGTATTAGCTCATTTAACATGCTCAACAACCCCATGAGGCAGATCCTATTATTATTCCTATTCAGTCACTTGCCCAAGGTCATGCCACTTTCCTGTACTTTTAATCACCACTGGGCTTTGCCTGTAGAGCAATGTCAGGGCTACCATACCACGTCAATCCTGCCTCAAGTTTGAAAAACAGAGAAAGACCACAGGATTAGAAACTTCAGGTTAAAATCCTGAAAGACTATTCAGAAGGGCATCATTACAAAGCATGTATTGAAAATTAAAAAGCATTTCTCTCTTCTGTAAAGTTAGTGTTTTTTGAGGGTTCTGTTCTCCCTAAAAGTTTCATCTCAAAGCCTGCCATATATGTTTAAGAAGTAAAAAAGACAATACTTATGTGATCAGAGACAAGTAGGTTCTTGCAAGACATTATGATCTTTCATATAACCATGTCTTTAGGTAATTCCTCAAGTGCACAGTCTTTACTCAATGAATGGCAACGATTTCTGCTGTTAAATAAGATATCTAAAGAATATTTAGAATATACATTGTTTTCTTAATACACCTGAAGTCTATTATGTAAATACACAGTGCATTTTTTGAAACACAGATTATTTACCAAGTAGAGTAGACGTTCAGTGAAGAAGCTATTACAGACTATTGGATAAACAGATATTTAGACCATTTTCAACCAATTACTTAAAACACATGCCATTAAAAGTTTATTAGCATGATTATTTTTACGGAACCATCACCAAAATCATTAAAGCAATCAAGGTTCTATGGAGACAATTAAAATATAGCAATAAGTGAACAATATGAACTGTAATAAATTCAAGTATCACACAACAAATGCAAGATGTACTTTTATTTTTTTCATACTTCAACTGTTTAATCTCTCAGCTCAAAACACTAATTGAATTGGCCTTCTCATGAGCCAAACCTTCCATCACAACTAGTTTTGTAAAAATCACCGACTTCATATTGCTTGTGAAAGTCTTTTTCAGCAAAGGACTCTACTCTTTTACTTTTAAACCTGCCCTCACTTTTTCATTTTACAATAGAAGAATGATTCATATTCTGCAGCCTCCCTTTTGGTTTGTGTGTATCTGTCCCATAGATCAGATCTCCTATCTCGCCCACGGGAGATGCAGAATTGTAGATAGAAAGAAAAATAACACACAAATACAGGAGTACCACCTTTGTGGACATAAGCCTCCACGATAAAGGAACAAAAGAAAATCACCTATTAGTCCAAAATAAGTAAATCAGGGTTTTTAAAAACGTTGTTACTTCATCAATTTGAATAACTTTTAAGCAAACTGGCAAATGTTTCCAAATGTAACTGTGAACTTGAAAATCAGAAACAAAGATTTTTAATTATATTTTCAAAGTCTTCAAAAATTGTCTGGATATAAAATTCAAAATTCCCAGGCCATGTTTTATCCTGAAAAGAAAATGATAGTTAAATTAGAAATCCTTGAAAAATAGGATTGATAATGAAAATACCCACAGAAGGCAGGCTGCAATGGTTCCGCCACTGTAATACAATCTATTCCAGAATAATTTTTCTTTTTATTATTTCATTAAGTTGTATCTCACTAAAGTTTCTCTTAGAATCTCTCGGCAGCACCAAATTTTTCATTGAGAAAACGATAAATCACTGGCCTAAATTACAATTTAATTATAAATGCCTTTGCCTTCTAATGCTGCCTAGGACCTTTTACCCTGCTACATAATTCTAAAAAATGACCCCTGTCATAATTTCCTTCACTAGAATAATATGGGGAGATCTAATCCTGAATCCTGCTGTCTTATAATTTAATATAAGAGGTAATTATTATTCAAAAGATAATGTTGCAGATATTGAAAATACTCTGAAGTTTGAGTCTAAAAAAAAAAAAGGAAGTCTTAGGTATGTGGGCGCTTTCTATCACTGTACCTATCAAGAGAAGCAAGAAGAAAGAAGCAAAGGGTTTTTAATTAAAAAAAAAAAAATTACAATCTATATACAGCTGGTGTTTTGTATTGTGTGAAACACATTTATATAGTCTTCAAACCATTTTTAGAAATGAAACGCCTCACTTCCAAAGTCAAGGAAGCAGAGAGAGCATTGTGGCTGTGAGCAACAATGTCTTTAAGTTCCGAGTCTGCTTTAGTGTTGGGGTAATAAAAATCGCACCCTCTTACCACAGTCACAGTAGGAGGATTTGGGTGGGGAAGGGCTGCAAAAAAAACGAGAAAGGAGGATGAACGGAAGTGGCCAAGTAAAAATGTCCTGAAGCAGGACGCTAGGACGTACCACAGAGAAGGGGCTTCTTGGGGACACTTTGTTGGCAGCATCACAGAGCCTGGATGGGATACATACAAAAAACAACTTGGCCTCCCCAGCAATATTTCAAAACTGTGCTGAATGGTGGGGTTTTCCCGCTCCTAGAATTCACAAAATGGTAAACCAATAGAAAAGAACAGGTAACAGTAGGTGTACTGAACCCTCCTCAAAATTGACCTGCTCTTTAACCTCCAATAGTAGGAACATAAACTGCATTCAGTTGATGCCCAAGAAATCACAACCTTCCCACCTGTGCAGGTACTGGCCCCTGCACAATGCACTTCAACAGCGCAGGTGAAAAGTCAGTTGTATCGGTGGGAGATTCTTTCTATGATGTGACCTGAAAAGATGGGACAGCACAGAATTCATGGGGCAGATCCCATGGATGAAATTAAGTGGCATTTTAGTGGAAAACTGAATCACATGTTCTACTACCTTTTCACACAAAAAAGAGGCAAGATGAAGGGTTTTATTAAATTACAAATGTCCTCGAGGTCATATATCTAAGTGCTTAGTCCTCTGTGTCTACCTGTATGAAATAAAGAGGTCCCTCTTTCACTTTGTTTCTCCCCCTAAAAAAATTCAAAATATGATGAAATGAACCATCATAACTATCTAATGACATGGATAGAATTATGTGAGGCAATGTTCGGATTATTTGGTAGAGGAGGTGGAGGTAGTGATGCTGGCGATGGTGCAAAAGGATAAAGAGCTAAGGGTAGGGCTTCCCTGGTGGCGCATTGGTTGAGAGTCCGCCTGCCGATGCAGGGGACACGGGTTCGTGCCCCGGTCCGGGAAGATCCCACATGCCGCGGAGTGGCTGGGCCCGTGAGCCATGGCCACTGAGCCTGCGTGTCCGGAGCCTGTGCTCCGCAATGGTAGAGGCCACAACAGTGAGAGCCCCACATATCGCAAAAAAAAAAAAAGAAAGAAAAGAAAAAAAGAGCTAAGGGTAAACAGAATACAAAAGAACGACTCAGATGAAATGCTAAGTCTTGCCTACCAATTCCAGACTAGTCAGCAAACCTCTATACAGCTCAGCAAACGTCAGACTAAATAGTACACAGGGCTTTACTGCCCTTTTGTTTTGTTTTGTTCTGTTCTTGCTTTGGGAGTTCATTTAAGATGTAATAAATTGAAAAGGTGCTTCCTCCCACCCCCGTCCCTCCATAAATCTCAGGACATTGCAATGACTTATGCCTCATTATGGACAGAAAGAAAGGGCCTCCCTAGGCAGGGACATCCTCGACTACCATTAAAGCAATCATTAAAAATAACAACCCACCTAAGGAAGAAAAAGAGCCTTTTTTTTTTAAGATATATATTAATTAGCCAATAAGATAAAACTAGGTTCTGTGGGTTCAAATAGGAATTGAAATCTAGAAAGCAGAAAAACTGATGTGGGCAGGGAAGGGGGAAGCTTATAGAAAGAAGGTCTATAATTTCCAATGGCAGTAGCAGAGAGAGCCATGAAACGGTATCCATAACGAACTAGTAATAAAGAAGTGTGAGAAGATTGGTGGACTGTGGCTACCTGCATCATTTCATGAGGACAAAAGATTTAAGAGTCCTAAGAGGTTCAGGGCAGACATTGGAGTGGACTGACATTCCAATAACTAAACAAAAGTACATTAAGGTGGACACACAGGTAGATGGACAGGAAAGCACCGAAAGGCAATCTTCAGGTTTAAGATGCACTAAAAATTTTCTGCTTCCCTGTGGTAAGTTTTCAAAGGACCCCAGCTGAAAGAGGGCAGAGTGAGTGAGTCAAGAGTAGGAAAATAAAAAGGAAGATGAAAACCGAACATTAGGTGACCCTACCAAACAAGCCAATTCTATCTTCACTGGCTAATTCTGATCACTTCCTCCTATGTTTAAAAGTACTCAGTGGGATTAAGATCATGCCACAAAGTGATAAAATGTGAAGTGAGCAAATATCTATAAATATCTATAGCAAATATCTATGAAATGTGAAGTGAGCACAAGCAAATGTGTCTCCTACTAGCAGTCACAAAGAAAAACAAACCCTGTTGGTGCTAATCCCCAGTGGGTCATCCACAGAGCATGTCCTCCACATGCCAGGGTGCTGCCGCCCACTAGGTCACAGGCAACTGTTGACCTACCTTTTCATTTACCCTCATCAGAAAGAGGAACCATTGTTGTCATTTGCCTTGGTTTTGGTTGCCCCAGAAGCATACCTTGAAACAAGGATTTCCTTTCAAATAGTTTATTTTAAAAGTGATCCAAGAATTATTGGGAAGGAAGTGGAATGGTGAGACAGAGAGGGCAAAGCAGCCAAAAACGATATGTCATCAAGCAAGTTACCAATGAGAAACTGGACTTGAATCCTGCTGGGGAACTCGGCCCGTGTAGATCTGTACCTCAGAGCTGTCCCATCTGAAGGGTAAAGGAGCTTGAGTATTTTTTTACCATCTCAGTAATGTGCTGGAAAATCTTTAACAACAAGTTCTCCAGCAGGAGTGAGAGTGGGGTTGACTGATCCCTGATTTGCAACATTTGCCAGTTTCCATGGTGTAAATTCTCCCATCGTGGTTGATTTCTAGCTACCAACATAATATCATTGAACATGGAGCTGGGAAAAGAACCACAGCGGTCACTGCTATATATACATAGCACTGCCGACTTCTAGATACAGAAGACAAGAGCAGGGGGAATTGTAAAATGCAGTAAAATAATTAGGAAGTAATGGTTGATTACCTATACTTTTAATATAATTTACTTAATTGTAAGTGTATGTAATTTAATTTTTAGTAACAGCTATGTTTGTTTAACAAGTGACTCACAAAATTCCAGAAAATTTAGCCATCGGGTCTTGCAAGCCAGTGTGAGCCAAATGCAACCCACCATCGCACAAATTGCCCTCAGTCATTGGCTGAAGGATGCACTTAGCGGGGATTCATATCCCTCATGCTTCCAGTCTGGGGTGCGGGCAGCAAAGTGGACCCCAGAGGCCAGACAGAGCAGATGCTAGCAGATGGACACTGGACCACACTCTTCACTGAGCTGTCCTGCCTTGTGATCTAAAACTGAGTGTGTCCTAAACAATTCCGTTCACTTTCCTCTCCCCATTCCACAAATCATGAACCATCCTGCTGTCCCCGTTTTTGTTGAGGAACTGTTCTTCCCCTAGAAATCCTGCCTCGGACCCTCAAGTTCCAACTCTCTCTTGAACCCATATCCAACCAGCTGTCCTATACATTCAGCCCCCCAAAAAGGTTCTTCTCAACTGCTTGTCATGTTTCCTTTGACAGTAAAATGGTCCAGACCCAAGTCATATCTCACGGAGACTCTTCCAAATGCCTTCTAAGTGGACTCACAGCTTCCAGTCTCTTCTGGTCCCAAGGCACCTAGAAATCACTTTTGTAGTAATCTTTCCTGCATGCCTTAAAGAGCACTACCATAGCTACAAAGAAAAGACCTTTAAAGAGTATAAAAGTCCCCCTGTAGTTTAGCCTAGTCTCCCATTGTAGTCCTACTCCACCCATTCTCCTTCATAACCTAGAAAATCTGAAAAACTAAACTGCTTGCTGGCCCCAGAATACAAGCCTTGTCATACCACCTTTATGGTGCTCATTCTGACTGTTTTAGTTACTTGTCTTCTGCTATTCTCACTTTACTAATTTCTTTTGCCCCTGGGCACCTAGCACAGTACATTGTACATAGTAGGAGTTTAAAATTTGTTGAATTAATATGTTGTGTCCATTCCAATCCAAATAAGCTGGATAAGACTGAACTGGGGGTTAAAAACCTAATTCAGCAACCAATATACTTTATTATACAATTCACCGTGTACTGAATTAACTAGATTTTAAAAAAAAAAATTAATTCAACTTATTTGAAGGTGTCAAGCTGATTTTTTAAAAATGCTTTTCTGCCCAACTGTCTTGGTATTTGTCTTTTCCTCATGACTTGAGCTATAACTACTCTATCCAGAGTGACCCCTTTGCTCAGAGCCGGTGGAAACGTGTCTGCCCACACTCTGGAGAGATGACGGTGAACTGACTTAGAAAGAAGCCTTTGGAATATTCTATAGTAGTTAAAGTGCTAGACATATCAACCTGAAGACATCTTAAAGAAACTACCAAATTCAGGAGAGTGGTTAATTCCTGGGGGCAGGGAAGGGCAAAAGAGAGAAATGAGTCAAGGAGTGGCACACAAAAGGCTTCAAATGGACTCAAAACGTTTCGTAGGTTGGAAAAAGTGGTCTGAAACAAATGTGGCAAAATGTTCAGATCTGACAAAGCTGGTGGTTGAAACAGCTATGAGTCTCTATACTTTTATCTGTACACGTGAAATATTTCATAATTTTTTCTTAAAGTATTTACTTGTACTGGAAGAGTTCCCAAATGGTTTTACATGAGATTTGTAACTTAACAAAGGACTCTTGAGTGGCGTTGAGTCAGGCACAGAAAAAGTAGAATGACTGTTCGAGTAACTGCAGTTTCCGTTTTATCAATACTTTTTGACCTTTCTACCTAACTAAATTGATTACAATCATCTACTTTTGGTTGATTACTCAATTTTAGCTTTAACTAAATCACTCACCTCTCAACTAAGTACATGCAGCTGACTGAAAGCAACAAAACCCCATTGAATTGGAAGGTTGACAACACAAACCCCAGATGATGCTGCATATCACAGGTTCATTAAAGGAAACGTGTCACTCCAGGAACAATTACTGGGTCATTTGTTCATCTGGCTCACGGTCTCGTCCCAAGAATGTTCTAATTCATCTCTTCTAAGTAGTAGAATTCCTATCAAAACTGCTGTCGTATACTATTCCCTTGGTAAAACAGTAGCACCTCCCTCCATGGGGTTGTTTTTAGGATTGAATGAGTTAATACATTAAGCACTGAAATCAGAGGACCATCGTGCACACTGCTATTATTATTATTAATTATCTGTAAAACAGTAATGACAATGTGATCACCTTAAATGAGACTTAAGCTCAAAGTCCATAACAGCAGCTGATTTTCATTCCCAGATCTATCTTTTTAGATTTCTGGTCTTTTACCCATAAAACTGCAATAATTACCAAAACCAAAACCCCATCCACCACTAGTGTCCAGCACAGAAGTAGGGGAAAGATTGCCAACAGTCAGATTTTACTTCCTGCCCTAAAATGAAAGAAACATGGGAAAAGATAGCAGTGAGTTGCAGGCCTCTGGACCCATAAGGAATGTAAAGAGAGCCCCTGTGTCTCCCTTCCTACCCAGCCTCTCTGTGGCTTTCCAGAGAGATCCAGGCTGGGTCTGCCTCTCATCCTCTGGCAGCCCCAGGCCCCAGCCCGCTCTGTCCTGCTCAGTAACCAGGCATCAAACAAGAGTAATTGACAGCTTCTCTCCTCCAGCCTCCCTCTCGGAGCAGCAGTTTCCCCAGGAGCCACCTCGTACAACCTCAAACACTTTATTACTGGTCAATTTGGGTTTCCTGCCCACTTTAAGTGGCAGTGCTGAGGGTCTGCAACTCTCTCTAGCCCTCATTGATCAATATTAACAGTCACTTTCACAGCATTTCCCTGCTACTCAGCAAGGCCGGGGACTGGCTGTAAATTACCACACAGCCTGGTCATTATACTGAAAGAAATGCTGTAATCCAAAAGTTAAGGCTAATTGTGAAAATAATTTCTGTCAGCCTCCTCAGTACTCGAATCAAAAAAGGCAAGAGAACCCAGAGCTTGTCCATTTGGGGTTTGTTTGTATAGCCAGAGTGTTCAACTGTATTCAACCCCACAGATCCACCCTCTATCTGGTATTTTTTATGAAGATGGGTCCAATGACTTCAAACACCCCACCCAGGCAAACCCCCAGTTCTCCAGAGAGGTGGGGGAAGGAAAGCCATCGTATAAAGTTGAAATCTTAGGTTTACAGTCGATGCATTATAGGTATAAGAAAAAAAAAAAGTCAGGATTTAACAATTATTGGCTGAGGTTCACATAGTAATATTTGTTTATGAGGTAAAATTTAACAAGAAACAAACAGCAAGTGTTGTTTATAAGCAAATGTGAGCCCTTTAAAGGCATAGCGAGGCTTTGTAAACGCAAATCTCCGAACCTGGCAAAGCACTGAATGGAAATTCCCTGATGCTGGCAGCTGACTCACATGTTGAAGGTGACAGAGCAGAAAGGCCACCAGGAACCGGCCTGCTGAAGTGGGGGGTGCGGAAATACACTGCTGAGGGGTTTTCGAGGCACACTGCTGGGCTGGGAAAAGACTGGGCCCTGGATGTGGAAGCAAGACTGACACGTGAGTCCAGCAGAGAGAGCGAGAGAAAGAGGGAGGGAGAAAATAAAAGGCTGACGGAAAGGAGTCGTAATTATTTTCAGACCCAAGCGGGCCTTTCTCCTCCAAAGACGGATGAGGTGTGTCACCTAGAGCCACCTCAGGCAGGCTGTTTTTCCACTGCCTTAGAAGTGCTGCCACAGAAGGCTCGGGAGAGACCCCTCACTTCGGCTGGATGGAAGAAATAACAACAAATCTATAGAAGGGGCGCTCAGGCAGCTGCCACGTGGCAGGGGCATCCCCTGCAGACCTGGCCTGGGCCACACCCTCTGGGAGACCCTGTGCTCAAACAGCCGGAAAGGGAGTGGAGGGGAGCAGAGGGAAGGCAGGAACCTGCCAAACACTTAAAATACTAGAGTTATTCAAAAGAACATTCTGCTTACTCTCTTTATACACAAGCGCCATGGCAGAATGAAGAGCAGTCAGAACTGGTTCTAGAAAACCCAGGGTTCACCCTGCGAGGTACCACTCGTGGTGGCTCCTGAGCCACCACACCATGCCTCGTGGTTTAAAGTCCGAGCTGCCCTACTCCCTCAGGGGTCAAAGGCTACCCTCCTTCTGGCCTCTCCTCTGTGGGTCATCAGGAAGAGTCTCACCTCAAACCCAGAGCCCTGATATCTCCTGCCCTCCACCACCCCCTGCCCAAGTTGCAGTCTGAAATTAACTTTCTTGGGCCCAATCTTCTACCTGCCTGGGTAGGTAGCACATGCCCTGCCCAGCTGCCCAATTTGAGCGTGAGAATCTGGTGGCCAGTTGGGAACAGCTGGATGCTGGTGGCCAGCTGGCTTCCCCAAAGGCCCTGCCCTCCCGATCACATCCTTCTCATGGAAGAGAAGGAAACCAGGTCAGGGCTGAGAATCAGAGTCAGTGTTCCCCAAACTTTACTTCATCTCCCCAGGAGTTTTTTCCCTTTGTTTTCAACCTAAGAGGGAAGAAGTGATCTTGGCTGCTAAGAAAAAATACAACATAAAGGACACCCCCTCATTCACAGCCCATCAATAGGCAGGAGCTTTCCCCCACGAAAGGGAGATTAGGGGCCACTGATGCCAGCTCGCGGGACTCCTGCACAGCGGACGTGCACGGCTGGCTGGCTGCTCCCTGGGCTCCACGGTGGTTCAGAGCCCTCGACTCCGCTCCTGGGCAGGGACTGGCCCACCAGCCTGGTGATCAGCCTGGCTGATCTCCCCGCTCCAGGACCCGGAGGGGAATTAGACACCAGACGCCCCATGCTCTCTTTTGTTTAGGAAAAAGGAGAGAAAGAGAGAGAGTGAAAAATAAAATCCTCAATCGTTTAGTACAAGTCATTTTACATGCTGGGATAATGAAGTATAAAAATGCCTTCAAAGAACTGATTTCCTACTTTTAACTCACTGCCAGCCAAGCTCTTTGTGAGGCCTCTCTGGAACATGCATTCCCCTCCCACTCAAACAAAAGAGCTGCGAATTCATTAAACTATTTAATTATGCCTTTTTATTTTTCTCCATTAGCAAGTCCTACCAGCACAAAGTAAATAAAGCTACCGTGGTCTTTCCCCAGCAGACACACTGACTGTTTTTATTCTTTATTCAGTTTACAATATAAAGGGCTATTTTTCCCCCTCCTCTTATTCTTGGCGAGTTTCCTGGTACAAACCCTGTAAATAGAAGCACCCAACTGTACATGCAATGCATGAAGCTAGCGCAGGAGCATTCAGCATTGCAAGCACATAGCCTAGACAGCTTTCAAAGTACCCGCAGCCAAAGGCAGCCAAACAGCACTTTACAGCCAGGCGTGGAAAAAAATATTAGTGTTTTTTTTTTTTTATACTCTAGTAAATTTGCTTTTTACATCTATTTCTTTTCAGAAGGGCTTGTTATTGAGCTCACTGTCCACAAACTCCATTGATCTCAGGCTGTGACTCAATCCATATGCTCACGCTTTGACACCAGCACAGCAAGCAAGCGATACAAATCCTGTTCAGGCTACAAACTTATTGATTTTATAGATTTCCCCCAAAGTTGTGATAATGATATATCATTGTTAAATTTGGTAGAACAAACTGCTTTCCCAATCTGTCGATGCGAGCATGAAAACCAATTCACAGCCTTGTTTAGAAGGCTTTCCCATCAGAAGGATAAGTTCAACCAAAGGAAGCAGACCACCGATACCTGACCTCTAGCACCAGCTTGATGTATGATTCCTTCCTCGCTGCCCTTTTCCGACCCATAGCCCACTGGGCTGCCAGACTCATGCTTACCAGTTACAATTATCCACAGTGATCCCTCCCCAGGATGCTCAGTATTAATTATTAACAGCTGGGAGCATGCTGCTTGGGCGACCCACATCAGTAGGTTTTAAAAGACAATTTGGGTAATTTTAATATGCTATTCAGATGCACTTGGATCCATTAGGATCCTGGGATTATTGACTTTAATAGGTCAGAAATTCTTTTTCTGCTCTCTCCCGCTCACTTTTGGGAGTCAAGGCAGCTGCTTCCAGCAGGGGGCAGACATCAGACAACATTTCCTTTGAAAGGATACACCTTCCTGTCTAAGCTGTGATGGGTTACGTGGCACCTAACTCTCAGCTCATGTCCTAGGTATGGGCTAGATCTTGAGTTTTACCAACCTGGTAGGATTTCATTAGCTTTACTTCTCCCCAGGGTGTTTGTGACTCTTTTTCTCAAATCATGTCCCCAAGTGTCCATCCATTCAAGTACCCTCTGGATGACCCCACCTTCTGACTCACCTTCTGCCTGTGCATTCAAACGTTTTATCATGTGGAGATGTCTGCCTAACTCATGTCAACACACGTGTTAGCCTTCTATTCCCAACTGCTCCATCAACAGGAATACGTTTTCAACCATTATAGGGTTATCTCCTTGGGTCATGATGATTGGGATTATTTTGGATGTTTCCAATGTGTCTACTTCCCTTATTTCTAAATCTTTAGTACTTCTGTAGTCTCCTTTTTTCCCCTTGTCTCACCATCTGCCCTTTCCGGCTTTTTACTTTCTTACTTGCGGACTCCCATGGGCTCCTCTCATACCCCATCCCGTTAGCCCTCTTACCACTAACGTAAACAAAACAACAAAACTATCGAAAACTCTGCCAGTCTTATCCCCTCAGATAAAATCCAGGTCCCCTTCTCCCTCTCAGAACCTATCATTGCCTTCAAATAGTGCCTTCTGTTTCTCTGCTGCCTCTCTCCCCAACAAAATTGCAACTACCTCTTATTTAAGGAGTGTCAACCCCCAATCTATAATACCTGCTTGTCTTAAACTGGATGACACGGGAAATGTGGTCTTGTCAGATCATTTGTCAGATAAAATTCCAACTACTTGTATCTCCAACTTTTATTTTCCCCTCATATACGTTGTCAGTTCCAACATGGGCTGAAACCTAGGTTTCCTAGAGTCTCATGTTCTATAGGAAACTGACTTTAATAAATAGGATCCAAGACCAAATGAGATCAAGCATGCTGGTACCATATAACCATGGACAGACCTACTTGGCCTTTTCATTCAAGTACACCCAGGCCTAAGCTTGCTTATCTTCTTTAAGCTAATAATAATGTACATCTTCATGACTTTAATTTTGGCAATGGATTTTCATACAACTTTCTCACAACCTGTGACAGAGCATAAGGAGGCATCACCTTCCTCATTTCAGAGATGAAGACACCAGGACTGAAATGCATTATGGGTCAAGTTAGTAAGTAGCAAAGCTGTTCTTTAAACCTAAGACTTCTGGGCTCTGAATTCAGTGGTCTTTCCAACAGAGCACATTTCCTCTCGATGTTAGTTATTTTAACAACAATCTTTGCATTCTAGGTACACCACTTCCTCGACCCGACACATCAACTGAAAAATTATTTTATTGACATCTTTTGCTATTTTTAATAGCAACTGTCTCATGACATGTCTAATTAATTTTAGGGTCCTCCTGCTAGGAAATAAGGTTAATATAGCAGTGGGCTGCGAGAATCATCATTATGGAAGTGGCTCCCATTTCCTTCTGCAGTTCAGGAGTAGAGTGGGGTGGGATGGGCAGGAGTCATAACATTATAGAAAAAAACAGTCCCTAAAGGAACTTGTAATACATTATCTTTTCAAAGATCACTAAGATGAGAGATTTGTAAAGCGAAGAAAATTTCAAAACAGCCCACACATACGAGATTGTTTATAGTCATAGATCCAGTATGGAATTCCCAAAGTCCTTACAAGACAGTTTCCAGAAAAGCAACAGAACAATAAGTCCTCAGTCAGGAAATCAACAATTAAGTAGGCTGGCTATTCTCTTTAATCCATCCATTGCAACTTCCAAAGGGTTTATTGGGATAACTCGACTACGGGGTTTCCCACATTGGAAGGGCAGATAGAAGGATGCACCTTCCCGAGAGAAGAAGCAGACAGTTAAATTTTTACGATGAATAAGTTCCCCGCTCCCCCAGAAGTCTTACTCTGAACACACACACACACACACACACACACACACACACACACACACACAGACCAAACCGCCCTCCTGTTCATAATTGCACTGGTCCAAGTGTGCGGAGCCTTCACACAGAATGATGGCTTCCCCTGTCTGCTGCATTTGTTCGGCTCCTTTGGGAGGAGCAATTTACAGAAAGCATTATCGATTTTTGCCATAATAGGTACAGAGATGCCTCACTGTCCCTACTCAGCTGGCTCGCTCTCCGCATCACAACTGTCAGGCCAGTTTGTGAAGCTCCATCATTATTTTTTTTTTCAAGTAAATCCATCACAAGCTCAGGGTGGGGGGGAGGGGAGGGAAGTGATGAAAATAAAATTATTTTCACCTTGCCATACGAAAGAATGTTCATGTCCTTCGCTGGAAATGAGTGCAAGTACCATAGACTGGCAGAAAAATAAAAGGAGGGAAAGGGAATTTGCAATACCAGAAAGAAAACCAGATGAAAGACAAGGAAATCAAGTTGGGACCTATTTGAAATATTTTTAATGCAGTTATACCTGGGTTCCAGCTCCCTGTCATCCTCCTCAGGGGGCCTAAAACACGTGCAGGCATTGTCTTTAGTGTGGAATAAAGGGAAAGCAGACACGGATTCATTTGTTTATTTGGTTATCTACTTGTGTGCATCACGGAATGGAATCCGCCTTAAAATTCCCTTCTCAATAGACCACTGGCCTTTACCAGTGACCACCAGTTCCCACTCTACTTTGTTCCTTTGTGCCAGAAGTTTCCTGATCCCCCCCCCCACCTCCACCCCACCCCCCAGCCCTCCCTCGCTGTTCACTGGAGGCCTCCACCATTTGGTTACTGATCAGCATGTGAATGGCAATACTTCTTACTTGAAATATTTTTTAAAATGAGAAAGAGTCTCTTAGAAATCACATGGAAAATAAACAGAGGGGGAAACTACACTCAATATGTTACTGATGCTCAAACAAGCCTTTTGATATTCTTGATCCGCCTTGATTGGTCATTGGTACCCTCTTCAAGCAGGTCTCCAGGCTTGGCGAGGAAGGTCAGAGCTTATCTTCCTTCATCTGAGGGTACGGGCTCTCCTGTCCCCCAAATTCCTAAACACAGCCTTGTTGGAGGCTCGGAAGATTTAACCCAAGAACTGGCTCTGGATCTCATTCCCAGATCCTCAGTTCATTAGCCATGAAAAGTGATAGCCACTTAAGATTTTTATGAGACGTTGTTCCAAAGAT
The DNA here is from genome assembly GCF_011762595.2 of Tursiops truncatus. Taxonomy (NCBI): domain Eukaryota; kingdom Metazoa; phylum Chordata; class Mammalia; order Artiodactyla; family Delphinidae; genus Tursiops; species Tursiops truncatus. The sequence goes on from NC_047052.1 coordinate 16,358,592, forward strand.
GGACCACAGAAAACTGCACAATTACACAGCACTTTGCATACAGCCCGCCAGCCTCTGGCTCAGACCTAAGTAGCTCAACAGCCATCAAACTGCAGAACGCAAAGTGGCCAGTTTGCTCTTGGTAAAAGGTGAGGATGTGGTGACGTTTTGTTCCAAGTGGTGCTTTCTTGAAAGGACACACTTATTCTGATACAAATCCAACACCTAACCGAGTATCCTTTCTACCCGCCCCCCCCCCCCCCACAGCCGCAACCTCTCCACCCTACAGCTACAAGAACAGACCCTTAAAAGCACGCAGGTCCCTCCCCTTCTCAGAGCTCCTATTTGGCAGGAACATTTGCAGACAGAGAAGTTGAGAGGGACTGAGGTCCAGCTGAAAGAGGCAGACCTGCGATCCATTTGGACACTAGCCTTCTGGGGCTGGACGTGAACTGAATCATTTTGAAAACAAAACCCAGTCCTCCTCTATCAGATCATATAGAAAACACATTGAAATCAGGGCAAGAAATGGGATTAGTCCCATAAAACCTGTAATTCTGACTGCAGATGCCTGATTCTTTGTCACCCTTAACACTATATACTCAACTGTGATGCAACATGGCAGTGCTCACCAGATTCAAAAATTCTGTGTAGCAAGAAGGAGAAACAAGAATCTTGGTGATTTTGAACTTTCACTTCTAAATTGTATTTCGAGACTCCCATCGGAACATGGGGTCTAAGTGATGCTATTCAAGCCCTGCTACCTATCCCACCCAGAGGAAGATTAACTATGAGACCCTGGGAGAGACCATGGCAAAGATGCGTACGGTTTGCAAAACTTGCAAACTCTTACAAGATATGCTAGGTAGTCAGTTAAGGCTACTGTCTCTTTTCACGTTGATTTTTTTTACACTTCCTCTCACATCAGGTGGCACTCAAGTGGCCACCGGCATTTTGTGGATCTGGTTACATTTAGTTTGGCTTTAGAGAAGTATACTTATTTGAGGTTCACAGTCATGTCCATGAACACCTAAGTCATTGCTAGCCAACTCAACATAGAAAAATTCCAGAAACACCCTGCTCCCAAAAGAGTAGCTAATGTTCCTGGCACAGAGACACATACAACTACACCAAGAATGACTGGATGATGACCTACTACAGTCCTGTATGAGGCAGAACCTACTGTATTAAGGGTGTTACACACATGATTTCATTTAACTTTTACAACAATAGACATTTGCTGTTTCTTTCACTGTTGTTTCCCCAATGACTAGAACAGTGCCTGGTACATAGTAGCTGTGTAATAAATATCTGGGAAATGGATAAATAACCCATAGAATAATGGGCAAGAACATTAAAATAAGATTCACAAAGAAAACATATAATGGACCAAGAAATGCTAATAATCAATGAAGTAGAAAGTAAGATAATATTTTCTATTAACACATAGACAAAGTTTTGTTTCATTTTTTTAGATTTTATTATTTTTTATTTTTTTTAAAGTCTTTATTGAATTTGTTACAACATTGCTTCTGTTTTATGTTTTGGTCTTTGGCCACAAGGCATGTGGGATCTTAGCTCCCCAACCAGGGATCGAACCTGCACCCCCTGCATTGGAAGGTGAAGTCTTAACCACTGGACAGCCAGGAAAGTCCCTGTTTGTTTCATTTTTAATGACAAATGCTAGTGTGAAAAAGAAGTTCAGATATGGGTTACATGGGCGTAACCTGGTACAACCTCTCTGTGTAACCATCTGGCCATATTTATTACACTTTTAAAAATATTCATAGTCTTTAACCACAAATTTCAGTGTTTGGGAATTAATCCTAAACATCAGAATATTATGTATAAAAGTTAGGTATGAAGATTTTAATCACAATATTATTTAAAAGAGAGAAAAATAATATATAATCTAAATGTCCATTTTGGTGGTTAGACATAATGGTGACATAAAAGTTGGTCCATTCACATGATAAAATGTCATAGAGCTGTTTAAAATCATGCTTTTAAAGTAGCATCTTATGACATAGGAAAATACACTAGTTATATTTGTACAATTTTGTGATGTCTATAAGACTACACCTATGCATTGAAAAAAACTGTAGGAGACTACACACACAGAAATATAAAGAGGGGTTATCTCTGTGTTAGTAGGGCTGTATTTTCTCAGTGGTCCTGAAGATGCATGCAAGGAGACGCTCTTTGGTTCTCGTGCCATAGACCCAATCTCTAAGAGAACAAAATCTTGATTCTGGAAAATGTGCATGGGCCAAGAGAATTTACTACTAGCTGGCCTTGAATAATGTCACTAGTGAATTACCCAATTTTGATGGTTCATCCATTTATTTACTCATTCAATAGCTAGTAAACACTTCCCATATGCTTAGGGCTCAAATAGATACTGAGCCTATAGCTGTTAACAAATGAACAAGATCCCTGCCCTCATGGAACTTACATGCTAATTTAACAACAGACAGTAAACAAGTAGCATTCACATTCTGCTCAAAGATAATGATTCAAAGAAACCAAGGACGATGATGTCATATTCAGTTGGTTGACAGTGCCTTGGAGCACTGTTCATTGGACACATGAAAAATGTAGAGTGAATTAAAAAGTTCCAACTGTCATAATTCAATTTCAAGCTATCTGGGACACCAACACCATTTTCCTAAAATTAAGCTTGACTTTATGAACCAAGAAGTCCTCTCACACTTGGCTCCAATTCATAGGCAGCAAAATTAAACTTCTTTCAAATGCACACGTTCTTTTCTCTCATCTCCCATTCAGAGAAGTTAGTTCAAAGTGCAGTAGACAGAGTATGCCATGAAATACAATAACATGAAAAGCAGATATGTCCAAATCTCCAGAAAAGTACATTTTTTTCTAAGGAGGAACTAAATTGTAAAGGTGAACCAAGTGGTAAGCAGATTCTGAATGGTGATATAAACCATGACACATTTAATGAAATTGCCTCCAATAACCTGGATAAGAATGACTCACAAAGAAGATTTGTAACATTTCTGTGCAAACTGGATCTAAAGCAAGGACAGTCTATATCTCTCTGGAAAGGGTATATTTTAAAATGTTTTTAAATCTGTTCAAATAATACGAGAAGATGCAACCAGATATTAAGAGAGCTTGGCATTTCTCATCTCTTTCTAAGCTGAACAGTTGAATCGTATGGTTCTAGAATTTCCAACTGTCTCAGTATTGAACTCATGGATACTCACGTGGCTGCCTGACACCTATGTGGTTGTAAAGCTAAACGCTGAAGCCAGATGACATGGTTAAATTGTTCTCCCTTCCACTGATGACACCAGAACTTGTCATTCGTTTTACCAAAGTGGCTCAAAAAGTTGCTTCACACTGATTATCTAATAGCACCCATTATGAGGAACACAGCCCCGGCCAGCCACAAAATCATCTTCCACTGTTGATTCCCTGGACAGTTCACAAATGGTTTAGACTGGGAATACAGATGAAATGAACTTGTGTTTACGTATAAGAAGGTTACTAGAGATCCAGGGAAGTACAAAAAGAAAAACAAGCAAAATAAGATATTCAGAAGGTAGGTTCTACAGCTATAAAGATATTCATTCCGAGTGCTCTATGGAAAGTTCAGAGTGAGAGGTAATATGAATGTATAACCATCAACATTAAATTGTGCCACAAAACATAATGCTACTAAGCCATTAAAAAACGTTGCTGATTGGTGAGTAAAGAAAAATGTTCACAACGTATTATTGAAGTGAAAACACAGACTATGACACAACACAGACAGTAGGATTCCAAACAAATATACAATTAGAAAAAATATAAGAAAGGTATACACCAAAATTTTTACAGTGGTCATCTCACAGAAGTAGAAGTGGGGCAATCGTAATTTTCTTATTTTTGTATTATTTTGTAATAAAAAAGACTTATTTCTCCTTTATGTGACTTAAATAATTATAGACCTAATTGGTCACTGGATAAAACCCAAGAACACTCCAGTGGTGTAAGTAGTTGAATAGGTGGGACAGTAGTATTAACAGGTGGGATAGTTTTGGCAATGGTCTGTAGATCATCACTGGTTTGTGATGAAGTGTTCGCTAGAAAATTAGAAAAGAATGGATAATTTCATGATATTTTTCATAGAAATAAAATTATTCACCTGAAAGGCTATTATTAAGTCTGAGATTGTTTCCTTCCTACTCTTTTGGGGGGTGGGGTGGGAATTAATGTCCTTTCTTTTATGAAACATGTTGGTGATAGTAAATAGTAACAGTGTCTGCTTAATACCCTTTCATAGCAAAATAAAAGGCTGACAACTCCTGTGTCAGCTTCCAAAGCTTAACACTTTTGCTAGTTCTAACAATTCAAATGTGGGGACTAATTATTTCTAAATGGAGCATTTCTATTTATACACATTTTATCAGAAGATTTACAAACCTATTGTCCTTAGGCAGAGTATACCCTGTAGATGAATTTTGTTTACTTAAAATTGGGAAATTTCTCATAAACATCCCTTTACTGGGCTCACAGTTCCACGGAGCACAAGATGCTGTAGTTGAGGACTCACTGTTTCTTTGGTGGGCTTGGAGTCCCCCAGTTTGCTGCAGAGAGCTTCCTGGCTCACTTTGACCACTTTTGGTATCTGCCTGGTCCTTGTAGGCATTTGAATCTGCTACCCTTTTAGGAAACACACTAATGGCCTGTTTTCAAGAGAGGACATTAGGGGATTATGGAAGCCACATTCTGTTTAGTAGGATTGGAGAAAACCTAGCCCCGGTTCTTCTGCATAGCAACATCTTGGATTGTGGTCCAAGAGCTTGGCATCACTGATCAAAATTCTAGCAGTGGCCTTTCAGCTGTAGCCAGTAGCCATGGCCGGAAAGCAAATCAAATACAAAAAATAACCCTCAAACATTCCTTGTATTCCTCCCCCCACCCCTGCCCCCACCGTCCCCTGGGGGGACGCCTTATTTAAATATTTTCTTGCCTTGGCTTTCTCCTTCACAATCACTCATACCATAAAAATAAAGCAAGAAACACCAAGAATTTTAAACACCTCAGTCTGTAATGGGATTAGAGCATCTGTAAGGTGTAAAAAATTATTTCATTGTTTCCTATAAACTGGCTCCTTCCTCACCAGAAAGAGCCTCAGTCAAGATGTAGAAAGCAACTTTTTAAACAGCGTGTATTAAATCTGACAAACATCTGGTCAATCAAATTTACAGCAATACACAGGGTCTAATAAAGGTTTATTTCTTCTTGAAGAACAAATTTAAAGATTTTTTTAAAAAGCTTTTATATATAAAAAGAAAACTAGACCTGCATTTTTGGCCCAGACTGATTTCAAATGCTCTGTGCTTTGCCAAGCCCAGCCACTAGGGCTCTGTTTCCTAGAGGCAGCAGCAAAGGAGACATGTGCTGAGGCTTGCAGGCCAACAGCACTCCTGCATCACAAAGGAAAGTACTCAGTGTGGCCCAGGAAGTGCTAAGTTTGAAGCTGACTGCGGTCCTCAGTGGGACAGGGGCCAAGGTGGCGATAGGGAGCCCCAAGCAAGCCAGGATCATCCATCTATCAACACCATTTCTCAGCGTTGCTACCTCCTTGTACATGTGCGTGTTGAGGCTGGGGGATCAGGGAATGGGTTTGGAGCACAGAGTAAGAGAAGGGAATGGACAAGGACGGAGGAGCTACCTAAGCCCCTCCCTTTGTTCCCTTCTCTAATTCTCTCAAACCAGCAGCTCTTAGGAACAAGGTCAGGACATGATTTAAGCTACTTAGAAGAAGGCATGGGCAGTGGTGCTGAGAATAAAACTGAGCTCGCCCTTCAAACCATGAGTGATTGGGGTTAAAGAGTAGGACACCCACTCAGACACCATACCTCTCAGTGCCTGCCACACCCTTGTACCATATGCTCACCAATACTCTGCAGTAGCTCCATTAACCATAGCATAATGGGGATGATATTTTGAAAATATGAAACTATTTAATTTTTTCCCCTTAGGTGGATTCCTCTCACCATCCATTAAATAAATGTATTTCATTGTTTCAGGGGAAGAGTGGATAGGTAAAAGCACCCCTTGATGGAGCTAAGCCTGGGGCACCCAAATCAATTAGCCACAGAGGAGAGTAAGTGTTGCAGATGACAAAGAGAAAGCGAGTAACAGATCAGATACAAGTACCCTGAATTCCCCTTTGGGGTCAAAACTCCAGAGAAAAATCGGGAGTGAAGAGTGATAGAAAACTTCATATAGTGTTACTGCCAAAGCACTGTTTAGAAATGGTTGAAGGAGGTATTTAAAAAGATGGAGTAATACTCTGTAATGGCCTATATGGGAAAAGAATCTTAAAAACAGTGGATATATGTGTATGTATAACTGATTCACTTTACTGTACACCTGAAACTAACACAAAATTGTAAATCAACTCTACTCCAATAAAAAATTGTTTTAAATTTTAATTTATTAATTAATTAAAAAGATGGACTAGAAGGAACTTTTCAACCTCAGCAATTTAGGCCAAATACTTCTTTGTTGTGAAGGTTGTCCTTTGCATTATAGAATGTTTAACAGAATTCTCGGCCACTACCTACAATGCCAGGCAGTCCATGCCCGCCTCCCCAGTGGGACAACCAAAAATATCTACAGACATTGCCAGTGTCCTCTATCGAAGGGACAAAATCACTCCCTGCTGAGAACAATGGGACTTGAGGTAGCACCCTAGCTCTCAGAGCCTGTGCAAGTATCAGGCAATATAGGAGCACCAGATGCCTTGAAAGGAGTGGACAAGTAATTAGTGAGAGAACTGGTAGACCGGAAGATACCACACATGGAGGGGACCAGAGGCAATGGTGAGGCCAAAGCAGACCAACTAGACCCAACTACACTTCAGTAGGCACAAGCACTGAATGTGAGGAGCCCACCCAGGCCACCCTTGCCGTAGAGGAGACCGAAGTATAGCACACGTACCGAGGACCCTCTCCTGTCGGCTGCCATTGAGAAGACATAATTCTTCCCAGTACACAGAGGCTACCGGAACAAAAGAGGTGTATCAGATTAGATGATTCACAAAGGGAGAAACAACCCTCCTGGAAGGATGACTGAATCGTACATTAACCCAGTATGTACCCTAAACAGAATGAATATGACCTAGAGACTGTTGTCAAGGACTGTGGCATGTCAAGAATAAGATGAGACCACTTATAATCAGAATCATAGCAAGTGTCCAGGACCCTCTACACTTTGTTCCAGATTTTCTTATGCTCCCATTCAGTTTCTGGGTTTCAGCCCCTGACTGTGGCTAGTAGCTCTACTTTTGACCTTCAACCTTAGGATCTGCTTTTCTCTCTCTTCCAGCCTTGGATTTCACTGTTTATCAAAGAATCATGGAAACCTCTAATGTGGAAACTCCCTAGGACATAATACAGTGTCTGGTGTTCCAGTTGAACCATCCCCTTGACGGTCAAGGAAGAATCCCATTGCTACAGACTTTTCTGGATTCACAGCAGAAGAGCTAATAAGTAAACCTTCTAGAGCTGTACTGCCCAATATTAGCCACTAGCAGCATGTAGCTATTCAAATTTAAATTATTTAAAATTAGATAAAGTTAGAAATTATAGCTCTCCAGTCACTATCATGGACAGAATTATGTCTCCCCAGTTCATATGTTTAAGTTGTAACCCTCAAAATCTGAGAATGTGACTATATTTGGAGATGAGATCTTTAAAGAGGTAATAAGTTAAAATGAGGTCTTTAGGGTGGGTCTTAATTCCATCTAACTGGTGTCCTTATAAGAAGAGGAAATTAACACACACAGAGATATACCAGGGATGTGTGTGCACAAAGAAAAGACCATATGAGGACACACAGCAAAAAGGCAGCTATTTGCAAGCCAAGGAGAGAGGCCTTGGAATGAAATCAACCCTACCAGCACCTTGATCTCAGATTTATAGCCTTCAGAACTGAGAGAAAGTAAATTTCTGTTGTGTAAGCCACCCAGTCTGTGGTATTTTGTTATAGCAGCCCTAGCAAACTAGTATAGTCACACTGGCCATATCTCAATAGCTGCATGGAACTAGCAAGAAGTTCTACAGGAGAGCACCACTCTACAGCTAATGGCAGCTGAAATAAAAAGAAAATAAACCTTGATGTGGCCCACGATTCAACCTCATACGCGATAACTCTTGTGATTTATTGGCAGTCGTGTTGTCTAATTAACGTGTCTCTTCTTTTTGCCTCTTACATTCAGTTAGAGCTCAAATAGTCAAGCAGAGAACTTGGGACTCTGTAGCTCCTTCCTCCGGCTCGTGACAGTTTTCACTCTATATGTAACAAGAACCCTGTATCTCTGCTTGCGTATCACAGTGGTAATACCCACCATCACACACACATACATACTTTACCTTAAGGCTAAGAAGAGCTAATAATCCTCCCTACCCCCAACACACAGACACTCAAACACCCACAGAGTTACAACTGTACTTAATTCTCGAAACCACATAAACCATGTGTACCAGAAGCTACTGGTGCTTTCCCTGGATCCCCTCAGGCCATCCCAGAGGTAATCAGCAGAAAGTTCCCATACACATAGCTTCCTGCTCTCTCTAGCCAAGGTGGTGGGTTCAGGACAGAAGAGAGGCATGAAGTGCTAAGAAACTGACGCTCAGTAATGACCTTCAAATAACAAGAGGCAGAAGTTACAGATAAAGAGCTTTCTTGTCCCTCAAGAGTCTCACTATCAAGGATGGTCTATGTAGCCTCTGACGACCCCCAAAAGCATGAAGCTCCAGTTGCCCACAGTACTGACCTACTTTACCACATCCCTCGTGGGCTGCCCTCCCTTCCCCCACTCCCGCCCAGCACACCTGGGACCATTTTCTGTTTGGGGTGGGTTAACCCCAACTAAGACATCATGAAAGACTTGGCACAATCTTGACAAACACAAAGGATAGGAACTGAAATTTACACACAAATTTTAAATGTTTTTGACACCTGTAGACTGAAGATCTGAGGGTAGATTTTTTTTTTTTTTTTTTTTTTTTTTTTTACCATAGACACTGTTGGGTCCCTCTACTCAAGAAAGAAAAACATCTAGAATTGCTTCTACAGTATAATCTACAGGCTGCCTTGACCAAGTGTCTCACCTGGCCCCTTTCAGGATAACCAGAGAAATAGAAATAGGGTAATTTCTCAAGACTAAACTGGACAGATCAGTATCAATGCACAGAAGACTGATTCTTCTGCACGATTAACAGAGAAGGCTGCCGTGGAACAAACTGCTATTTTTCTGACTCTCTACAACAAAATGTTGAAAACCTTGATGAGCACTGAAAGAACCCTTCTCTGGTGATAAATGCAGAGGAGAGAATGCTCAGTAAGGAAATGAGAATAAGAGGTACATTTGCTGGCACTATCGCACAGTTCCATTCATGATTCTGCTACAGCTCAAATTATATTACAACAAAAATGACTCTATCATTAATTGTGTAATACCCTCCCTCTTACCAAAAAAAAAAGTGTGAGTCTCAGTGGACAGTTTACTTATGTCACATAAATATCTAGTGCCTGACGCATAAGAAAGCCAACAGTTGCTTTTAAGAGGTTTGACTCCTGGAAGCTAAGGGGAGTGGGCAAGTACCCAAAGACATCCAAATTCCATATGGTTTCTGCCTCTCTCTGAAAGTTGGCATCCGGTTCCCAATTGTGCTCTTCCCAAGAAGCCCACTCCATGCACAACTCAAAGGAACTTAAGCCTCATTCATGCTAATGAGTCTCTTTATTGGTCCAGCAAAATGGAAAGAACTTTGAAAGCTTGATATTTCCAGCTACATTTTGTTTGAAACAGAGAAACCAAGCATCAGGTAGTAGGAAGCTCAGGGACAAACCTCCATGGCCACCATTTTTGTCCCATGAGAGCAAAACAGGCAGAGGAATTCCAAGAAATAAGACACAAAGCTGCAAGCTCTACGCAAGACTCAATGGAGGCCCTGGACTCTCTCCATAGGTGTCGCTGTGGTCCTGTCCAGGGCTTAGCGGAACATTGCCTATCTTTGAGAGGAAAGGCAGCTAGGAAAGAAGAGTGAGTACTTGAAAATTAATGATGTCAGTCTGTCTTCATATATCAAGCTAATTTGAAAGGGCTTTAATTTTCTTAAAGGATAAAAAAAGGTTTCTTTGCTAGATTAAACTTGCAATTGTCATTCATATATTGTTTATAAGGTAGTCATCTCTTCGCTCTGTATTTTTTTGTTTTTGATTTTGTATACTACTTAGCAGTGAAGACTTGTCTGCGTGTATCAGAAGGAATAAAGAGAGAAACGTCCTTAACTGTCAGTTTTAATAAGAGGAGTCAACATGCCTCTATTCAGGTTAAATATTGTCCTGTCACATTTCAATAGAGTCAACAGATTTTTTTAAAAGAAAAGTCAGAAGCACTGTGTATGCAAAAAACCCTCCCTGTCATAGAATGTCAAAGCCCTTCTTTATCTGGGGGAGGGGCGTGGAGGTAGGACAGAAAAATCTTTTGTAAAATGTGAAAAATTACCTCTCATAATTGGTGCTGACATAAAAAAGGGTTGTTTTTTTTTTTGTTAGAAAAACAAAGAAAATCTCTAATTTAATAATCACCTGCAAAGTGTTATTGTGATGGGAACAAAAAACACACAATCAAAGTCATCTTTTTTAAGTAACTATAGTGTTTTTAGGCAATCACTGCGCTTTACAGCAGCTCATACACATAAACCAACGATGTTCAGAGTGGAGAAAAGCTGCTCCAAACTCCTCAAGGAAAGTTTCTGAAATAACCAGGCTACAATAAGAAAATGTAAATGGGGCATTATGTTCAAAATAAAGCCAAACAAGAGTCTTTAACCCAAACCACGTTCCTCTAAGAAGGAATCATTTAGGCGTAAGTTGCAAGAGAAAAGCCATTCTTCATAGGAGGCCTAAAGGGTTAAAGATACACATTTTGGATTGATGCACTAGAGAGAACTGGGCCTACGTTGAGTAGATAACAATTCGTAAAATAAAGTAGCAGAATAAAGTCATTTTTCTGTTTCAATTGCCTGTTGATTTGTTAAAAATGTGAACTCTAGCTGGGGTTTTCAGGATTTGATATGTTTTTTATTTGCTGCAAACACTAATTTTAGAAATTATTCTAACTCTGAATGAAACTATTTCCATTTAATAACCATCTCTACCAAATAGGTCAGTGTGAGTAATATGTGCAGCTTTCTAGACTAAGAATATTCAGAATAATCTCAAGTTTGATAATATCAGACCAAACGGGATCCACTCTCCTAAAAACAGCAAAGAAGGCTGACTCACAATTTCAACATTTACTTATGGTTTCACTGCGGCCTAGTGTTTCCTTGAAATGGTCTCCTTACCAACCAAGGAAGATCAGAGTTGAAAAAAATCTACATCAAGTCCTTTAAATTAGAAATAAAATAAACACACAAGCAAACATTTTGCCTTTGAGTAGGGTGACCATATTTTCTGATTTGCCCAGGACAATCCCAGGTTACTGTTATCCTGGTGTCCCATTTGTTTTAGCACTTGTTTTAGATTTTGCTCTTATTAATGAAGCATCATTAGTCACAACTGCATTAAAAAATAATCCAAGATGGATCTAGTAGATCTGCACTTTGTACTTCCAACTTCTGCCATGGTATTGTTTACTTGTGGATGAAATGTATGTGTAGTAATAGAATTCTCACATTAGCACATGGCTAAATCTGAGAGATGACCACTGTTAGCCCATATCTCTTTCCTAGACACTTTCCAGGGGCAATTCATTCCTCTCTTTCAAGGACAACTTGCAGAGTAATCGCTGATAAAATAAGCACTTAGGAAGATCTAACTCCTCTGGTTTATGATGGTGGTGAGAGAAATATTTGTCACTACTGCCTTTGCTGGATTCTTAAATGCCATAACCCATGCCTGTAAGATGTACAAAGGTGGTGAGGTCAGCAAGAAAATTAGAAAATTATAGCAGTCTTGTCATGGATACTATAAGAGTAGTCTGTGTGCTTTTACTATTGGGTTATCTCCTTCAGTGTATGGTGAGAACCTACAATAACGTATTTATTTATTTATGTAAATATTTGACAATACTTTTTTATTTTGCAATAAACTCTAGCCATCAGTGAGCTCAAAGCCACAAAAAATACATATTTAAAGAAAACTTAAATTCTGAATTTCTACTGCTTAAAAAGCTGGTGTGAGCTTATAACTTGCATGACATATGTGTTAACATTTACCATCCACCATGGAGAGATCATAGTGGTATCACTGACTACAAGAAAAGCAAAAAATGTAAATCTGCTAAAGAAGTATTGTATTCTACTTAAAAAGTTAGTAGTTATTCAAAGAAAACTATACCAAAAAAATTATGATTTAATATGTAAAGCTATAGAAGGTTCAATTGCACACCACTCTATCAACCATGACTTTTCATTTAGATCAAATGACTCTTTTTTTAATTTCACTTATATGAGATTTTAGTTGAAATAGATGCTAAAATTTACATTTTATATAGTCAAAATACATTAACTGAAGTACAAAGATTTTTTGACTAAGCTGAAGTAAAATTAACTTTTTAAAAAGACGTTACCATGACTGTATGATTTTTCTTTCTTTGCTGCTCATCATTATTATTATTTTTTTTATCAATTGGATTTTAGATTTGAAATTTTGAAGAATTACCTTAAAAATCAAGCTATTTGGCCTCTTTTCTGGCTGGAACCATGGAGGGTGCAGAAGAGAAGAAAAAGAAGGTTCCTGCTATGCCAGAAACCCTTAAGGGAAAGCAAAAGAATTTTGCAGAGCTTAAGATCAAGCACCTAAGAAAGAAGTTTGCCCAAAAGATGCTTCGAAAGGCAAGGAGGAAGCTTATCTATGAAAAAGCTAAGCATTGTCACAAGGGATACAGGCAGATGTACAGAATTCAGATTCGAATGGCTAGGATGGCAAGAAAAGCTGGAAACTTCCATGTACCCATGGAACCCAAACTGGCATTTGTCATCAGGATCAGAGGTATCAATGGTGTGAGCCCAAAGGTCTGTAAGGTGTTGCAGCTTCTTCGCCTTTGTCAGGTCTTCAATGGCACCTTTGTGAAGCTCAACAAGGCTTCAATTAACATGCTCAGAATTGTGGAGCCATACATTACAGGGGATACCCAAACCTGAAGTCAGTAAATGAGTCTATCTACAAGCGTGGTTATGGCAAAAGCAACAAGAAGCGAATTGCCCTGACAGATGCGTTCATTGTTCGATCTCTTGGTAACTATGGCATCATCCGCACGGAGGATCTGATTCATCAGATCTATGCTATTGAGAAGTGTTTCAAAGAAGCAAACAACTTCTTCTGGCCCTTCAAATTGTCTTCTCCACGAGGTGGAATGAAGAAAAGACCACCTATTTTGTAGAAGGTGGAGATGCTGGCAACAGGGAAAACTAGATCAACAGGCTTATTAGAAGGATGAACTAAGGTATCTGCCATGATTTTGTAATCTGGTCAGTTAATAAAACAGTGACTGCCTTTAAATTGAAAAAAAATTGACCTATTTGTTCTACAATGGTATTAATTATGTAAATAAATGAGTCCTCTAAATTTTGGTTGCATTTTGTTCAAAATCACTTTGAAAACCTTAATCAAGTAGTCAACAAATGAATACCAAAAAAATACAGCATGAAGAATTCAGTGAATGACAATTACTGGAAACAAAATTTGTATATAAGAACACATTAAATTTATCCCCAAAAAAGCATGAAGGAAATTTAAACATATTAAATGATGAGAGCACAAATAATGTACAACATTTTATTTTAAAATTCTATAAACATGCTTTAGAATATCTCAAACTGTGCAAAGCATATTTTGATCGAGAGCTTCTTTAAAAATCATATAAGTTTATGTTTTTAGTGATATAAAATGAAATTGAGAAAGTCTATGATTTTGAGGCAGCTTAATTTGGCGAAACATTCAAAAGATTACAAAAAGACAGATAATTTGATGAGTTTTACCTTACCAATTTTTTATCACAAAAAGTTTCCCTGAATTAAAGCAATTAGATAATACCTGTATAAATATTTTGGTTGAAATATATACGCACTTCAGTGTGACAAAAAAACCTGAAGCTATATTCCAGTTAGTAAAATTTTTCTCTGAGATTATCAGAAACTTCAGCATTTGTAGAGAGAGTAATTTTCCATGTATAAGTATCATGGCTTATAAGGATTAGTAAATTAAATGTAACAAGTTTCAAACAAAAAAATGCTACTTTGAAAGTTGAACAGTGACACTTTGCTATTTACCAATAGATAAGGTTCCTGGAAAGGTGCCTTCTCCAGAGTGTGAGGTCTCCATTACATTTCTGTGTGCCCAGAGACGTTCCCTTTTGAGTTATGTCATTGAGTGACTTTGTGCTGTGTCACCTTAACTAAGCAAGAACTATGGTTGCTTTCCAGCATCCCCTTCCTTGCAGTTTCGAGTTAGCATCACCCACAAATGACATTTTGTGCAATATTTGGAAGGCAGAAGCCCAGCATTTTCTTTTTCTTAATGCTCTAAACATTGGTGCATCTGGTTGGGTACCAGGCAAAATGACAGCTCATACACTAGCTCACCCAGGTGATGTGTAGCAGCTCTTGGACCCACAGTTCCTCCAGTTCCTGCCGGATCTGCTCCTTCAACTTCTCACTCCTTGACCAAGTGCATGCACAGTTCCTCGGTGAAGGGTACCATCTTCTCTCTCCAGACATCCAGTCTCTTTGAGATTGGAAGTGGAATCCCTATCTGTCTCTGACCAGTTTCTGCTCATGGATTCAGTTATTCTCATGAGTTTCTAGTTCATTCTCATTCCTGTCCATTTCAAGCTTTTTTGTTTTTTCCAACTGGTGGTCAGACTGACCAATGGCAACTTCAGTTCCAACACTGGATGCTGAGGCAAGAGTCTACAAGGACCAATCCATCAGCCCCCACAATTGTGTAAGGTCTAAACCCCATAATAAATCCCTCGTTCTAATCACTCAAGATGGTTTGCTACTCTGATTGAACCTTGACACATCATCCCAATTCTTCAAAACCAGGTAGTTCCTTAAATTTTATAAGCCACCTGCCAGATACAAACACTGAACTTCATAGCCACTTCAATGTTTATGAAATTGCTTTCAAATGATATCTGGCAAATTGAAATAAAAATGACTGAAGGGGGGCTTCCCTGGTGGCGCAGTGGTTGAGAGTCCGCCTGCCGATGCAGGGGACACGGGTTTGTGCCCCGGTCCGGGAAGATGCCACATGCCGCGGAGTGGCTGGGCCCGTGAGCCATGGCCGCTGAGCCTGCGCGTCCGGAGCCTGTGCTCCGCAACGGTAGAGGCCACAACAGTGAGAGGCCCGCGTACCGAAGGAAAAAAAAAAAATGGCTGAAGGAAACACAGAAAGGAAAACCAGAAAATGCACTGCTTTTTTCCTTCAAAAAGAGGAAAGTTCATTCCTCCACGGAGAATAAAGCCCAAAGGGAGGGGTCGCTGGCTCCCTTGCAGGGATCTAATCAGATACCAATTAATTCCTCCTTATGAGAACATGTCACTGCATTTCACCTTTGCACATTTTATCAGGCACTCCATTCATTTAGTGGTGTATCCTGGCAAAACTGGAAGACATGTGGTCATCTTGAGTAGGTACTAGACCCAAACAGTGGTGTTACTGCAGATCTTAAAGAATAATGTAAGTTAGGAGTTTTAAGAGATCTGGTATTTGTGGCAATGTACGCTTTATTCATTGTCAGCTCTGCCGGATCCCTACACCATGGGGGATAAAGAGAAGGGTGGGCAGGAGCCCGAAGATGGCAATGCAGCCAGCTGTGTTCTGGGTTTTTTTTTCTGTGGTATCCATGAGTCCATTTTGGATAATGGATAAATTTGTATGGCAAATACAAAACCAAACAAGGAAAACAATTTAACCTGGTCCTCAAGTTCTTTCTTCTTTATAGTCATCCCAAAGGGGATTAAGACAAACATCCCAATTCTCAGTTGCCTTAAAGTTGTTTAAGAAAATGTCTGGGCATTTTACCAGCATGAGGAGTAACATCAAGGCAATTTATAAAAAGATTAATAATTAAAAATCTTTCCCCAGAAAACGAATACCATACAAAAGCTATTCAAAACTTCAAAGGGTCCATGCAGGCCGCATATATTTAGCCCATTTGAGTTATTTCAATTTACTTTAGGAAAAGAGAAAAAAAATCCCACAAAGCTGACATTATATAGTAAAGTTTCACGGATACGGGAGCTATTTCATCATTTTGTGTGTTCCCCTGGCTTTTCTAAGGTCTCTTTTTCCTGTGGTTTTGTTCTTGTGCTGCTCGTTAGCACCTCCCCCAAAGAGGGGGCAGGAGCAGAGAAAAAGAGATAACACGCAAATCAGACAATTTTATCGGTCAACCTGTCAACAAGTTGAATATACTGAGAACCCAAGAGGTGCAGAGGCACTTTTTAGTAGCTCTGATAAAAGGTTTGGTGGGGGAGGAGGTCAAAACTAATGACAACATTGAGTTTTTTGGATTATCAAGGGATTTTTATTGATTTGTGCCCTCCACATCTCCATTAGTGCAGATAATCAAAAGTGGGGCAAAAATAATTAAGCATCTATAGAACTCTCTTAAAGGAGACACTTAAAAATGTATCGCTTTTATCCCCACAAGTTTGGGGACCTGTTGGGCAATTCAAATAGAAAACAAATTAATTTCCTTTACTCTGGCTAGTTTTTTAAAATCACACTGTAAGGAAAAATAAAATTCATCACAGCAGGTTCCCTAGCTCCCCAACAACCTCCTTTCAGCCTGATTCCAGAGAGGCAGGACCCATGGAGAGGATACACCTGAGTGAAACAAGAAGCAAGATCACTGCCGCCAAAATGAGCTGAAGCCTGACAGTGAAGGATTGAGTTTGCCACAGATCCACTAAAATTAACAGTGTGTGCTCTGCACATTGACGTGGATTTCCAATGAACTCTGCTGTCTGCACAGAGACACAAAACTCTCCATCATGTCATGAGGCCATTCAACACATGAAGTTTGCTGAATGAAAAAGAAACAAGTAGGTGTTTTCTCTCTCTCTCTCTCTCTTAAGGGCATCTTAAAATTATTTTAAGCCTCAAGTTCCAAGGCAGAAGGAAAGATGATGTTTCGTGGTGAACAGCACCAGCTGTAATGCAAAACCCTTGGGATGTTTGCTCAAATATGCCATGGTTGGTTCTGGCATTCTGGAAAGTTCACCAGGCTCTTTACTGCTGTATGGACCCGTTTGGACCTGTTTGCACTCAAAGTCATTCACCCCTCTTCCCTGCATCTGTGTTTCCCAGGCTCCCAGGACAGCTGGCTTCCTGCTGGGGCTCAGCTGATAGGAGGCACTAGTGGGAGATTGCATGATGGAAGGAAAGAAAAATCAGAGTATTTCTCCCTCTCTTCCTCAGGTTGTACCTCCAGAAGCTTCCTCATCTCTCTGGCTCTAGCTCCCACCAGACAGGCCTGTTGTGGTTCTAACTACCATAATCCCCAAACAGCACATCTCCCTGTCCCTTGACCAAGAAATGGGAGCGACTTCCTGGTGTTGCTAATCTTTACCTTGACTCACTGTTTTCTCAGCCTCTCTAGCACCTGCGCAACTGAATCTCTGAATCAAATTTGCTTCCTTTTGGAATCCTCCTACACTGTTGGTGGGAATGTAAGTTGGTGCAACCACTATCGAAAACAGCATGGAGGTTCCTCAAAAAACTAAAAATAGAGTTGCCATATGATCCAGCAATCCCACTCCTGGGCATATATCCAGACAAAACTCTAATTCAAAAAGACACACGCACCCCAATGCTCATAGCAGCACTATTCACTATAGCCAAGACATGGAAAAAACCTAAATGTCCATTGACAGATGAATGGATAAAGAAGACGTGGTATATAATGGAATATTACTCAGCCATAAAAAAGAATGAAATAATGCCATTTGCAGCAACATGGATGAAACTAGAGATTATCATACCAAGTGAAGTAAGTCAGAAAGAGAAAGACGAATACCGTATATCACTTATATGTGGAATCTAAAATGACACAAACGAACATACCTACAAAACAGATGCACAGACTTAAAGAACAGACTGGTGGTTGCCAAGGGGGAAGGCCGGTGGGGGAGGGAAGGATTAGGAGTTTGGGATTAGCAGATGCAAACTATTATATATAGACGGGATAAACAACAAGGTCCTACTGTATAGCACAGGGATCTATATTCGGTATCCTGTGATAAACCATAATGGAAATAATATTAAAAAAGAATGTGTGTATATATATGTAGAACTGAATCACCTTGCTGTACAGCAAAAATGAACACAGCATTGTAAATCAACTATCCTTCATTAAAAAAATCGCTTCTTTTAAATACCAAAGTGGTACTCACTTTCCTAGTTGGACCCTGAATGACACACTGGGTCAGGGCATTTTAGAGATTATTTTCTATCTTGACAGACAACTCAGTAGCTAGAATCCACTCTTTCATAATCTCATCTTCTGTTAGAATAGGGTTTCTCAACTTCAGCACAGCTGACTCTTCCAGCTAAACGATTCTGTGTTGTAAGGGGCTGTCCCATGCATTACAGGTTATTTAGCAGCACATTTAGCCAGGGCCTCTATCCAGTAGATGCCAATAGCACCTCCCCAGTCATAATAACCACAAATGCTCCTAGGCATTGCAAAATGTCCCCGGGGAGGGAAAAGTATCTCCCCCAGTTGAGAACTGATGCTGTAGGAGATAAGATGGCCAGAGTTCTGTGCACACACCTTTGTTGCTCCCCCACACACACACCTAGTCAGCGAATGGGGGCTTAAGGGCATAGAAGGAAGGACCTCTGATTAGTGGGGCCCTTGATGGCCTTTCCTCATCATTACCATGGATTCTTAAGAGGGTGGGAGCAAGGGTACCACAGTCCCCCAGTTATCTTGAGCTGTGTTGACTCTGAAGACAAAAGAACCAGTTACCTTTCTCACCGAGGAAGATGCTGACCCAGGCTGGGCTGTGGCTATAAGGCCAGGGATTCTCACTCTCTCTCTTCCTTTAGGAAATTTAGAAAATATGGAGACTGGAGCCTGCAGGTATGTGCTCTTCTCCACATTCCATGAACTCTCACATGTGCACTTTCCACTCTGCATTTTTAAGTCCAAACCAGCCAACTGCGCGTGCTCAGCCGTGTTACACTTCTTGGGGAGCATCAGCGTTTCCTCCTCCTAGTCCATTCCCTTTCAGGAAAAGCTCAGAAGGTACAGCCGACACCTTCCACGCAGCGTAGTACCAGCCCGGTTCCTTGCAGCCTGTAATTTAATTAAATGTCACCCCTCCCCCAGGTATTATATTTCAAATGCAAATAACTTGGTAATGTAATATTGTGGCTGAGACTTTAAACTCAAGGAAATCAAGAAAATCAAGTTATGGTCGCTCTTAGAATTAACATTCCTCTACACATTCTTTGGGCCCTGGGCTTGCTTTGTGTTGCTAACTACCATCAAACACACACTGAAGTGACTGAATATTCATTCACTCAGCAGGCTGGGGAACTCTGGTCTCTAAAGGTTGATATTCTCCCCATTAAAATAAATGGCCCTTAAACTGGACTTCTGACGCTAGAGTAGGGGCTGTTGCTCAGAGCTATGAGTGACAGATAGGGGAGTTTTATTCTAGCCCAGATCCATTGCTGGTTAATTGTTCTGTGTCTTTCTTTGGCCCTTAACTTCACAAATCACACGAAAAAAGTGCCATTCACCTCCTTCAGCAAGATGCTATTCATAACAACATGGTAATCGTTTTACTGTGCTTTCAATGCCTTCAAAAAAAGCAAACTACATATGAACGCAAAATACTTTAAAGTTTACTTTAGACATTACATAGTATTTCTGTTGGTGTTCTCCAGGCTGAGGTGCAGTGAGATGGTATTTGATGGTCAAAGAATCACCACACCCCAGAATCTCAGCCCACAATCAATCACTAAAAAAGCAGCCTTGGCCTTCAACTGTGTCCCTCATTAAGGAATACAAAGGGGCCAAGAAGTCAAACCACTGGGAAAAAAGAAGCCTTCCCTGGAAGGACCCCTGAAATTACCTCCTGGTGTACATGACTGATTATGAGATGGCCATAGTATCTATGTGGTTAGGACTCTGAACAAATTTTTTTTAAGTAAGAACTTAAAAGGTGTTTCCATTGTACTAGTTTGTAAAATGTTCTTATAGGTAGGGTGTGAAAAGGCAAATATGGGCCACCTCCTTATCAGGTTAAGAAGTCATCACATGAAGAAATACCAGCTTTATAAAAATATCCACTTCACAAGTCAAATGGGGTTGTTATTCATATCAAAGTGGCCATTAGGGAAACACTGAGACTTGAGTTCTCTTGAGTTTCTGAATCCTGGAAGTCCATGTGCCTTCGGAAGCCCCTCTTCCTCCATGCCTCAGAAGTAAGTCAAAAACTTCTCTCATAGATAGATAGGGTCTCCACAGCCTCCTCCTTCCATGCTATGTGCGTGTTTACATGCTATGTTCAGATGCACTCAACTGCATCAGAGTCAACTCCGAGCAGCTTTGCGCAGTGGGCTGTTTTGTTTCTTACCATAGCCCTAGATGCACCGGTGAGCACCAGGGAAACTTGACCCCTGAGCTTCATCAAACAGGAGACAAAACGCCATTGTTTCC
Organism: Tursiops truncatus; assembly: GCF_011762595.2. NCBI lineage: Eukaryota > Metazoa > Chordata > Mammalia > Artiodactyla > Delphinidae > Tursiops > Tursiops truncatus. The sequence goes on from NC_047052.1 coordinate 16,379,287, forward strand.
AGGACTATTGCATTTATTTACTTATCTCTGTATTTATTTACATCCTTCTTTATTCTTAAGAGAGACTCATACCTGCTTCACAATTACAGAAAATAACACAAGGCAACCTAAGTGAGAAATTGGGAAGGAGGGGAAAGAAAGAAAAATACAAGGGGTATAATAGACCCAGAAATGGATGAATGCAAAATGGCACTGAGTCTTATACACTTGTTCTGAACAGACCACCAATTTGCTTCTAAGACTTTCTGGCAACAATGCCAAAAAGGGAAAATTTAATCACGTATGAAGTCCCCAATGTCCACAAAATTAAAACAGAGCAGGAGAAGACAAGCAATTCTTGATGCTGAGATTAAGTGGGTCCCCATTCAGCAAGTATGCATCACCAATACCATGATGGTCAATCCATAACCCACTCAAATTTCCAAAGCATCAACCTAGAGCACCAATTCATTATTTAAATCTTTGAAGAAGAAAGCAGCCTTCCTAGGGCCTTCTTCCTACTGAGGTTACAAGCCACTGTTAAATATGCATATGGAACACAAACATATTCCTTGCCAACATACTTTCTCCAGTTCACTAATTTTAAACACCAATAAAAATAGTGTCTTAATGGAATGTCTCTAAAAGCACAGAATAGCCCCTGAATTATGTACAAAACAATGTTTCAAGAGGGTATACTCAGGGTATGATTATTGTTTCCATGGCTTCCATCAGATTCTCATGTGTCTACCACCCAAAAAGGCTAAGAACATTTCCACCACCAGCACTCGACAACTGGTTGAGCTCAGGACTTCCATGAGACCAAGGAAAAAATATTCCACATTGTGTCATTTTGATCCTTCAGTGACACACAAAAATCACAAGGACTTTTTGGAGGGGTGGGAGTGAATAGGGTCAATCTGGTTTGTGACTATCTGAAATGTCAGTCCTAGGGAATATATACAGCAGCTCCTTGTCAACATTTAGAACAAGGCTTACCATGTCAAGCAAGTCACCACTGTGGTCACCATTAATGGGGCAGAGTCAAGATTCTTCCTATAGAGCCAGGAATGAGCTCTGAGCAGACCCCGGTACCCCATCTCTCCTTGTCTAGTGGATGCTTATTATCATGAGAATCATGATCATAAAAGTGACAAAGCAAAACCCCTAAGTGCACTCCCAATCAGGAAGCTGGCAGGCTCATTTTTTAAATTACAAATAAGAATTTTTTTCTTACTTTTTGTCATCAATTTTTTAATAAAGAAACATATGTCATAGCAAATGAGAGTCCTGCAGTCTCTGCAGAGTCTCATCTTCCAGAGGAAATCACAGGTAACAATTCAGTGTCTATATACACAGAATGGTTTTTGTGTGTGTGTGTGTGTGTGTGTGTGTGTGTGTGTGTGTGATTTTTACTTACTTAATTCTTATATAAATGAGATCATGCTCTAAATACTGTACTACAACTTTCTTTTTTCCACTAAATGATATATCTTTGGTCTCTTTTAGGTCAGTTCTTATAAACAGACCTGGCTGCCACATATGCTTGCAAATGGTGTGTACTGTACATGCAGTCAGTCAGTCTGCTTCACTCTTTGATCATTTCATAGCAGTCCATTGCAAAGACACAGTCTGCCATTGACATAATCAAATTCCTACTTTGCAATATGTCTGTCTGAATGTCCATCTTTGTTATTACAACCTACAATAGACTATACTTATATATATATATATATAGTACCCTTGTGAAAGCATTTCTGTTAGATACATGCATTTTTTATGTAACAGTATTTCCAAATTTCCCTAAAAATCAAAAAGCTCTACTGATTTATGTTACCAAATAAGAATTTAAGAGAATATTTATTTCCCTGTTCCCTAGCCAATACTGGCAATTATCTATACTTTTAATATATGGAAATCCGATAGCTAAAAAGTTTTATTGAATTTTTATTAGAAAACACACATGCACATGTAACTCCCATATATGATAAACACAGGAGCCACTGTATTCCTAACCAGAATGACTATAAATCCTTGAGTACAACCAAAGTCTTGTTAATACAATGGAGTATTACACTCACCATTACTATTACACACTGTCACCTGGACTGAAATGATCGGCAGTCATGAGAAGCTATCAGCTCCACTGCAAACAGCTGCACTAACTGTGTGCACACAACTCCAGGGGGCACCATTCATGCACACTATGCTGTACATGAATGAGGTATAGCATGCACAACCATACATGGTAACCTTATGAGAAGCTGCTTCATTGAGAATCCAGAATGACATCCCTCTTAAAGCTCAAAGTGAAAACTCAGTTTTTTCTTAGTTCTACAGAGCCAGCTCCACCACAGACCCAGCAAATCAAGCCATGTTGCATGTGATGTCAGCTCAGCAAAAAGTTAGGCAAATGAATCCTTGTAAGACACTATTCATTAGTATCTAAAAGATCTTTGTCCCATGTGTTCACCCAAAGGGCATAACATTAAAATGGCATGATCTCTTATGACGTACAAAACGAGTTATTAATTTGCACTCATTATCTAAAGATGTTTGCCAGTAGCCTTTGGATACATCTCGGGTATGCACATGTGGCGCTTGACAGAGAAGATCTGGGGAGCTGTCAATGACTACAGGTGACACCATTTAATCTGAACAACTCATATAGATGGAGATTACTCAGGGCTTCAGACACAATTATTCAGCTGGCAAAACAGACAGGCTAAAAGTGGCGCTTTCAATTATCTATTTCAGTAAACATTCTCGCCTACCTCACCGTGGCATTTCTGAAGTGCTCTCTTTTAGGCTAGATCATGTGCATGGTCTAGACAGGTATAATAGTGTGGTGTCTCCTATGAGAGTGACTAACCAAAGAACGAATGTACATTCATTTTCCTCATTTTGTTTTACTACACATAGTTGGTTGGCATCTATACTGGCCCTGTTTTTTGGAGGTTTTGGTGTTCTGCATCAATCTGGATGGCTCCCTTGTCTCATTACCACCTTGATTCACAAAGCAAAACCCATCTGCTTCAAGATCAGTCTATATTTCTGATAGTTCTTGCATTCTGAATATTACTATTTCTTTTCTTAAATTTCCTTCTGTTATTTGTGACAGAATATTTGATATTGACTCATAAAATAGTGTTGCAGAAACCCAGTTTTTCGAGGACTGCCCTAAACAGACTGGATTAAATCTTGCAATTAGCCCACAATCTGCATCTCGCAGCAGGAAATTCACTGTCGCAACTGCAACTTCAGTGGACTCAGTAGAATAAGCTATTGTTGAAGTAATTCCTGTAAAAGGTCATATATTTAAACCCTTCAATTTTTTTGACAACCTCTCAGAAATGAGTGATATAGTTGCTCCAGTGTCCAAAAAAGCAATAATATCCATACCACTTTTCTTTATAGGCAGGGTGGAATATTATTACCCCATTCATCACAGACTATTCTGGTTATAAAGTGTGTTTCTTGAGATTTGAGAGACCTTTTTCTTTCACTGTCTTGAAAAAGCTGAAGGTCTCCTGAGCTGGGTGTCAGTCCTGGTGGTTGTCTTGTAATATGTTAACTTCTTCAATATCTCCTCAACAATAGTGACATTTATCAATCTCCAACAAATTCCATCCTCTTACGAGCAGAGAATGAGGAGGCTAGTTTAAGATTCCCACTTCTTTTCAATCAGGAGTCACTCCATGGTCCAACTAGAAGCAGTGGATGGATTTATGTTTCAAACACAAAGGCCATCCCAGGCTAGGAGTTAAGGTACATACGTGTAGAAGAGGCAGAAGATAATAGGAAGAAGGGAAGCCCTGTGATGGACTAGACTATGAAAATCTCCCCTGAAGGCATTACAACTCAACTTCACAAAATAGTGTGGTCCAAACCAAGCAAATGTACACCCTCTTGGAAATCTTGCCATTTTGAAGTGACTTCTTAAAAGTTTTTACAATGAACGTACCCCATGGAGTCCAGAGTTTTCAAAGCACAGTAGAGTTTCTTCCCAATGCCTAAGTTTCTGTCTTCTTGCCAACTCTGACCCAACAACATTGGTTTTACTCAAGTTACTGATGTACTTTGATGATGTCTCTGGTGTCCCAACAATTTAGTGCTGGCCTAAGAGTGGGGCAGTTGGAAAAGGCTTCTCTTGCCTCTTAGGTTACTCAGATCCAAACCAAAAATTTAGTCGGGACGTGTTTATGACCATGTTCCTTATTTTCATTTAACCTTTTGGCACAGACTTCTCATACTTTCTGAGTGAATGTTGCTTGTGGAAATTGGGAGTCTACCCCTGCCAACCTATTCAATTTCAAATTCCCTCTATTTAGTTTTCCTTAGGTAGGGCAGGAGGAAGGGAGGCGGGGGGAAGGGAAATGAGGGCTGAGGTGAGAAGAGAGAGACTGTGAGAATCCAAATCAAGCATGTCATTTGATTACTGCGTCAATCCCGCTGCTGTTGCTCTACAGTCTAATAAACTTTAGTGGCCCAGAGTTACTCAGCTGAACACTCTGTTACTCTTACCATTATCTACGGGAGGATTTGTCAGATTTGTAAATTGTTCTATCACTGAACAGGGAAAGGCAGGCAGAAAAAAAAGAAACTTCAGACTTCCTTTGTCTCTTATTTATGATTTTTGTTATAAATCTCTTTCTTATATACAGAACAAAAGCAGGCTTGATAGCACTTAGTTTTAAACCATTCTCAGATATGATATATAAGTATGGCACCTGGGTAGTCTCCTGACAGAATACTAAATACAGAGTTATCTTTTAGGGCCAGTGGATTAGAAAAGTCTTTCCAGAAAGCACATGGCTTATTTCTAGCCCCCTGAGACTTACATCCTATGTTAAGTGGGGTTTCACTGATGAGACTATTTCCTGTACTGGGGGTCAATTTTCTTAAAATATTAAGGCAATGGAGAGGCAGCCATCTAGATAGTGGTACACCATATTGAAATTAAGCAAATTATCCAGCACTCTGAATCATTCCACAGGCAAGATAACAAATGCTCTGAAATGATCATTTTTGTAAAAACAAAACAGACCAAAATCTCTCATATATCTAATTAACCAGAGCCTAAACTTACCTACTATTAAAAGATGAGGTTTTTTTAACTGCCAAAGTACATACTTTTCAAAACAAGGGCTGTGTTTCAGATTAACTTTCAGTGAATTCTAAAATTGAATTTAAAATATTTTTATCAATCTTTTCAAAGTCACAAAAATAGAGGGACAAACAGAAAGCAAATGAGTATATGTGGGTAGATCCTGGCACTGCTGCTGGCAGTCCCACAGTGGAAGAAGCTCAAATTCCTGAGATCCTTGATTACAGGAGAGCCACCAGCCCAAGACATTTTTATCTGACTCTGAGTAAGCAAAAAACAAAACAAAACAAAACAAAAACCTTACTATGTTGAGTCACTAAGATTTCCAAGGCTTGTTTGTTTTTGCAGCAGAGCTTAGCATACCTTGACTAATACATGAGGCGATCTAACAAGTCCTATGGATTTTACAATAATAGCAAAAAAACTATGTTGATTACTCCCAACTTCATCTACCAGGTCAGCACCCCCAGATAAATAAAGGTACAGATATAGATATATGTAGGTATGTACACACACACACACACACACAAACACATATCCTACAGTATTTCTCCACAAGTAGTTTTCTCATCTTATTAAATGACATCAATACCATTCAGTTGCTTAAGCTGCAAAACTGGTAGTCGTTGTTGATTTTTCAGAGAAGCTTCTGGAATTCAAGCTCTATTCCCTAGCAAATAAACTGTCTACTTTGTTATACAGCTAAACGGAATTTGTCAAATCTCTCCCAGGGAAATTCCTATCTTTTGTTTACAAATACATGCAATAAGAGGAAATGAAGTTGGGTATAATATTCTACCAACTAGATTGTAGGAACCACTTTGAATCTCTGTTTCAGAATTTTCTTGGCAAAATTCAGAATTTAATATTTTGAAATTTCACAGAGAATTTTCATGACATGAAATGGAAAGAAATGAAGATGTGTGATACTGGGCAAAAGAATAATAACATTTGTAAGAGAGAGATAGTGACAACTTTGCTATATAAGTCAAAAGTCCAAAATACAGAAACCACATGCCATACCAGCACAAAACAGGTCTCCCTGCTTCAATCTACCAAAAGCTTAAATTAAATATTCCTAAAGTTACACTTTATGCATGTCATGCCTTCTAAAAAACCTGAAATAGTTCCTCAGTATCATATAAATAAAGTTTAGATTTCCTGGTCTGGCATTCAAGATGCATTTCCAGCCTCTTTCATTCATTGCCATTCAACAAGTATTTCTGAATATTTTTAACTGTTATTGCTATAGTTCCCTATTTTAAATGTTTTAATGATGGGTGATAACATCCTGTGGCTTTAAACCAATGGCAAATATGACAAAATAAAGAAGTTTCACAAATAAATAATATGTTATCAATTCTTTTACTATAATGGAAAATGTGTAAGTTTCCTTGTAGAGTTGCTGTGAATTTATAGGCTGTATCAGTAGGTTTCAATTTGATTGTACATAAGAACTTTGTGAAAAATGCTTATACTCTACTTCTTTCATATAAATTCATGTTATTCTCCTATATACTGATGCTCATGCTGTTCCCTCTGCTTTGCATGCTGTTCCTCTTCCCAACATCTCTACCTACACTTCCTTCAGGAGCAGTTACTCCTGCCTCCAGGCTTACCCCATGTTCAATTTGCTGCCTAGTTAGTCTTTCTGAAAGGCAAATCTGATCATATCACTTCCCTATTTAAAAGCCCTTGGACCTACACAATAAATCCATATGTCTTTTCCTGGCATGAATAACATACATAATCTCTCCCAAACTAATTGTAAGCCTAAATCTCCCAGCCTCCCAAACACATTCATTCTGTCCATAATGGATCACTTACTGCTTCCCAAATGTATTTTGTGTTTTTACCTGTCCATGCCCTTTGCCTTAAATAGCATTACTGCTTTGTCTGCCTGGTGAACTCTACTGATCCTTCAAGACTTGTCCTAAGGATAATTTCTGAGGTTTTTCTGTTTATATCACTCCCTTCCTACCACCACTGATAATACCACTACCACCCTCAACTAGGTCGAAGTTGTTCACCTATCACTGGAGCCACAATACTGCAGACATATCCCATCTGTAGTGCTTTCTCATAATTTGTTATAGCTCTTTACTGGACAAGTCTTCCCTAATAAGTAGGAAGTCTTCTGAAGGCAAGGTCCATGTCTCTTATTTTTATTTTTTTTAAGTTTTTATGAAATATCTAAAACACTCCGAAATATACAGGGTAACACAACAAAGACCAACCAGTGAGAAATAAAAATATTACTAATGCAGTTGAAATGCATGAGGCAACCCTCCCTAATGCTATATTATGTGTGATTGTGTGGGAGAGTTCCAGGGAAGAGATAAGGATCGTAAGGCAGGGCACCAATGCCACGTGCACTGGAATGCATTACAAGATGTTATATTTGCCTTTTCATGCAGTGAGTAAATACAAGGGCTGAGTTAAAAGCAGAAATGCAAGGCTTGGTGTTGAAGATGGCAGAAGTTCCCTACTTGGGAAGGGCAGTCTGACACAGAAATAGACTGAGATTGACCAAGAAGCACTGCGACTTACATCAAACCATTGAGAAGTAACCATCTCCTTGGCTTCCCAAGCTGCGTCTACTAAACTCAGGGCAGCAAGCAGCCTAGTGTCTGAGAGCCTCATTCCTTCATTCGTTCATCCACCTATTCATTCATCCATCCATTCATTCATCCATTCAACAATTAACAATCTACTATCTCCTTTGGGGATCAAGGGATGTGTCTTACCTCTGAGATGGAACCCAGAGGGGAGAGAGAAACCAAGGCTGACAGCTTCCCTTGAGTTTGGTAAGCTGCATTTGAACAGCCAGCCCTTTTATAAAGAGAAGTCTGGGTAGGTCCTTCAGCACTGTCACGGGAAGTAAAAACAGCCCCCGAACCTACCCCAGCAAGTAGTGGACACTGACAGAGCTGTGAAGAGAAAGTCCTGAGTGTATGCTCTGCAAAGATACACAGCTTTCCCCTACCAACTTTATTAAGAATCAAGGAAGAGAGGGGAAGATTGTGTTACCATTATCATGATAATCACATTTGCAGATGACACTAAATTGGGAGGTGTTCCTAACAGCAGTTGAAGACTGGCACACAATACCAAGCTATACACGGTTCTTGGTAATACATGTCAAAAGTAATACAATGAAGCACTGGTTGAAAAAATGCAGATGATCTATCTGGGGATGAATAAACTTAAAGATGGAATTTAACTTGAAGGGGATTCCTGGATGGCAATAATAGAGAAAACAACCAAATGGTGAGCTAGTGGTAAAGAGACATCAGGAGGCTAGGCAGGCACCGCAGTTCAGCAATTCTCGGAGCTAGTAAAACTTTCAGCCATACACACAGGGGCATCCCAAACCATGGCTGAGAGTCTGTGTCTGTGTGTCAGCAGTGAGACCAGACTTGGAACACTGCAGGCAATTAGGGGTAACATGATACCTCAAAGGGAATTTAGAAAAGAAAATAAAAACAAATCAAAGGGAGTGAAATATGAGGAAAGGCATAGGCGATAAAATGAACATAATTTGACTAAATAACAACCTAGGGGACTACGATAACCATCTACAGAGCGTAAAAATCCAAAATGGGGCCTAGAGGTCTACTGGTCTGGGCGTTGTTCTGAAAAAATATCTATAGTCACGTTCGTTAGAAAACTCACTAAAAGGCAGCATCTTGCATCCATTTAATTGAAGCACGTGGGTTCTGTTGTGGATAATAAACAGACCTGGGTTCCCAGAACCTATGTGTACCTCAAGACCATTTTTCAAAATTTGTGGACAGAAGACCTCTGGGAGGAACTCAAGAGCTACTGCAAGAAGGTCCTTAAATCCATAGGTACAAAGTCACTCATTCATGCACTCAACAAATGTTTACTGATCAAGTATTATGTGCCCATACTGTACTTGGCACTGAGTAGGGTGTTCTGAATAAATAATATGTCAATATATAATATGCACTATATTAGACAGCCATGATTTTAAAAAGCAGGGTATAATGGAAAACCACTGAAGGGTTTTAAGTAACAACGCCATAATCCATTCTAGTTTTTAAAAATGCACATGCATGCTCTCAATCAATGGATAACATTGTGTATCAGCTTTCAAAATGTCTATCCTTGTATCTGAAAAAATTACTAACTAATGCCTAACTATGTATATGGTTATAAATATATTTGTATATACATATGCATGTATATATGATGACTCAGTGGGAATTTAGAAAAGAAAAACAAATAAAATGGAGTGAAATATTAGGAAAGGCATAGGTACACGTATTTATGTATGTATATGTACATATACATGTATTTTAATAAATATTTTTAAGTAAAATAATTTTCTTAATATAAACATATATTTTTGTAGCCCTATCTTCTCATGTTCAAAAGTAGGAAGTTAGGGGTCCTGAGAAAAAAGGTAAAGATCAAGCTATCTTCTGTGATATCTGACTTTGTACTGCCACAACCTCAAGTCCAAACACCCCCATCTGACTGTGCAAACTTTCTCGAATCCAGCCTCACCCATAGGCTGATGTAACAGAGATGTCTGTTAGTGTATCCATAAAATCGTTCTCTCTCCTGTTTGACTGCAACTGGACCTGAGGAAGGTCCTAATCTGAGGAAAAAATCAGTAGGCTTGTCTTATGAGAAAAGATAAGCCAGACCAATAAGGTTCCTTTCTCAGGGTTTTGGAACTGGGACACTGAGAAACTGGGCTGGTTTAAACACTGGGAACAATATTAAAAGTCGAGGTCACCATGCCCACGAGAGTATGTCTGTTCCTCACTCAAAACTCCTTCACTAGGACACCCACTTACTGTACTGATCTTTTGGCTGTAACCCAACTCCAACTATCTGAGGAAATTAAAATGGATTGGCTCATGAAATCTAAAAGTCCAAAGTTTCCTTCAGACACCACTGGATCCAGATACTTTTTTAAAATGTCCAGTCTCATTCTCTGTTTTCTCTCTTTCCCTCTCTCCTGCTTTTCACTATATGTTGTTTCATTCTCAGATTCTCTCTTCCTGGTGGTCCCCCAAAGCTTCAAGCTTCCTCTTTTTGCAACTATCAATCTGAGCAGGAAAACTCTTCCGGAGCTGAGTCTCAATGGCTACCTCTGTGCCACGTGCCAACTCCTGATCCAATCATTTGCTCAAGTGGACAAAACTCCCTAATTGGCCCAGCCTGTGGCACAGTCCACTCCTGAAGCTAGGGGAAGTATAAGCCCATCCAAACCATACAGATTGAGTGGGAGGGACTGTTTACTAAAGGAAGATTGAGGTGATACCAGGACCAGAGGAAATGGATGCCAGAGGGCAAAAATAACAGATGTCTGCTACTCCAGGCCAAGCTCATCTCCCACAACTCCTCCATATGGATATCTTTGAGTTGTAGGTCAGTCTTCTCACACCCCCATCAAAACAAAATTATTCTCATCTCTGCAAACTTTCACAGGACCCCCTCCTTCCTGATTTTTTTATACTTTACTCATCTTTCAAAGTCCAGTTCCAGTCCTAATTTCTCCATAAAATTTCCCCTTATTCCAGCAAACTGGTAGCTTCCTTCTCTCATTTCCTATAGCACATACAAGCCACACGGAACCTCCGATAATACCAAATAACATTTGAAGGTCCAGTGGACCCTCAAAATTTGGGAATTTGCTTGCTCAATAATCTTCACTGTAAACTCATTACTGGTAGCGTTTTCATGGTCATCTGTGGATGTGTGCAGAGCAACAAGGTTTCTGCGCCACCCTCATGCACATCCCAGCTGTGGTCAATCAAGGCAATGCTCTGTCTCCTCCTTCCAACTCCCATGCTGTAAACAACTGTCCTTTGTAGCTACTTAGTACCATTTTCATTTCTAGTTTTTGCCTTTTTGTGGGTTCTGGTGGTGATGGTGGTGGTGATTTCTGTTGAAAATGGCCCCAAGCCCAGTGCCAAAGTGCTGTTTAGTGTTCCAAGCACAAGAAGGCTGTGATGTATGTTAAATGAGCTTTGTCACAGCCAAGAGTCGTTCCATGTTAATGAATCAGTAACATATATTAAATACGGTGTTTTTAAACAGAAACACACATAAAACAAGGTTATGCATGGATGAGTAAACAAAATGTTGTAATCAGAGGCTTGCAGGAACCTAACTCTGTATTTCTCCAGAAGCAATGGTTCAGGATTCACTAATTCAGTGAACTGCAGTGACTTGATAGAACATAAGTAGCACAAATAATAAGAATCAACTCTGTGTATAAATTTTATAAAATGTTATTGTATAAATAAAATCCATTCAATTTTATACTCTTGGACTCTTCCACAAATGTTTTGTGTGCTTTGTCTTTTCCAGCCACATTGCAAACTCCTTTAGAACTCACAGCACGTGGGTTCTGCATGCAGCAAGACACATGGCAGGTACTTCAAAACTGACTGATTCATGGATATATTGGTCAGTTACAGAACCCCCATCAATTCAACTCATCCTATTGTTTCCATTCAAAAAACTTCAAAAGTGTAGTCTACTATGTTACTGTTTATAGTCTCTCCCATCTGAGCGTGTTGTAGATCTATTCAAATATGATATTAATCCCAAACCATTTTTCATTTTAATAGCAAAGGGGAGTGAAAGAGGCAAGAGAATTCAGGACTGAAACCAAGTTCTTCATCCTTGGAAGACAGAGGTTTGCATGTTTTATGTCTCAGCGGTGACAGACCACTGCTGCTGAAAGGACATCCCTCTCTCTGGTACCCCTGAGAATCATGGCACACACCTGTCTCTCTAGCTTATCACTGTCTTTGGCAGACCTTGCCAAACAAGGTGCCACATACTGCCCTATGCACCAGAACCTTGTCGGCAATAAGGCAGAGGTATTTTATTAAACAAAAAAATGCTTCCTTGATCTGACTTTTGTGCTCTCATAAGAAGCTGGTTTGTTTTTTGGGCTTTTACTTTTGACCAACCTTGGCTTTATTAATCGGCACTGGAAGTGGACTTTTATATGTATGTTCTGTTTCAGTTGAAGGAAGAAGTAAAATTGATGTCAGAGAAAAAAAAAAAAGGTAAGAGGAGATTAGTGAAAAAGCTTCTGAAAATTATACAATATATGTAGTTCACCTAAGAAAAGGTTCACCTGGGATCCTTTCCGCTGGTAGCTCTGAGCTACAGGGAAAATTTGGTAGGCTTCTCAGAACCCTAGTTTCCCTTCCAAAAAATCCCAGGAGTTTAGACTAGATGATGACGATGATGATGATGATGATAACTTTTACTGGACATTTACTAGGACACTTTACATACGTAACTTCATTTAATCTTCAAAATATTCATACAAAGTAGATGCTATTATCATCCCCATTTTACCAAGGAAGTTGCATTTCAGAGAGGTGCAGTGTGGCTGGGTGATGAATTTGTTCACACGAACGCGAAGTCATGATTTGAATCCAGGCAACTTAACTCCCTTAACCACTTGTCTATACTGCCTGATTAATGTCTAAGGTCTCTTTATTCTCAAACATTCTATGCTAATTCCCCAAATTTCTCCCTTTCGTCAATCAAGGTCCTGGGTCTAAGACCCTGGCCTGTTTAAGTTGGACAAGATGACATATATAAATTTGAACTGGAGAAAATGGAATATAGAGAGGAGGAAGAAAGGGTAGGAAAATTCTGGAGCTCAAACTCCCTAATGGTCTTAGAAACTCTATAATCCATCCTACTAATCCAGTTTTAATTACATCAATAAGTAGATAGGGCCTGGACTATTTTTCAAGACAGAGCATAATGTGTGGGTAATTCTTCACACTACTTCTTCCTTTTTAAAAATCCTACAAGAACTTCTGGAACTTATTAGTGTGAACAAATCAAACAAATCTTTTTTTTTTTTTTTAATAATGCAGTATCCTTATAATAAGATTTAAAGGGATGGTCTGTGAAGGCTGGGGATCCTGCAGATATGTCCTGGGAATTCTCCCGGCAGTTCACAGTCGGCTAAGCCCCTGACTTCAGCCAAAGGCAGAGTCAAACCACCCATGAAGAAAAAGAGGAGCTTGGGCCCAGCTGCCTGTTAGAACGAGGCACAGGATCCCCACCCACGGTACCGACAAGAGATTAATCCATAAATCAGAAGCAAGTTTAATTTTTAAAAAGTATGAATGAAAGACCTACTTGTAGCAGAAGAGCTGCCTCATCAGGAAATTATGGCATAAATGTCATCAGCGAAGGCTCCCCCAGGCCCCCCAGGGAGGCGGGTGACAGTGGTCAGCCGCTGTTGGCACCTGATAGCACACGCCACGATGAACCTCTGACCACTGTCCACTGCTTAGAGAGGCTCGCCAGCAACTAAAATTAGACTGGCCTCTATTCCAAGCCTAGGGCTCCTTCATGGCTGACTTTCTTTTGTAAGAGTCTGTGATGGTGGCTTGTTTGATTTAAAGAAAATCAATGAAGAGTTACATGAGAAGGAAAGAAACAGAAGATCAGGTATTCCCAGGTTAAGATAAAAGTCCAAATAAAGGGCACTGCGCACACACTCTCTCACTCTCTCTCTCTTCCTCAAAGCAAAGAGAACGAGAGGCCTTTGAGGTAAAGTGGAAACTGTTTTGTTGGAGAGGTAGCATTTTCTTCATCTTTAGAGTATAATCTGATAAGTCTAATCCAGTAAAAATGGCAGTTACACTCAACAGGATGACTGACTCAGGATACAATAGATGGAAAGATATGTGATCACAGAACTCAGCTTTGGGTCCTTGCAGGGACCAAGATCATTATGCGACATGTACTTGCTTCTAACTTCTTCCCTCTCCTGGCAATCATGGGGTTACGCAGGACAAGAAAAGTACCCAAGCAGACTGATCCTCTTCTGCCCTTCCCAGAAAGGGAAACCATGGTGACCTTGGGCACTGACCAGGTGAGACCCCCGCTTTGACTGAACAGTTAGGTTAGCACAATCCAAAAGGTTTTCATAGACAAGAAGATATTTCTCTTCACGCCCGGGCCCCAAAATCCCAAGCATTCCTAGAAGTCACCCACCCACCCTGCCCCGCGTCCTCCATCAGGAACCAAAGCACTTCCATGAGTCTCCTCAAGCCCCTATTGTGTGTGTGTTATTTATGAACTTGGTGTCTTTTCTTTTCAGGGTTTTGGTCCGTAACAGTGCTGTCTATGTTATTTATGATGCAAGAAATAACTTAGACCATGTTAGGAATCTCCCCATTATAGGGACTTTAGAGAGCTACATTTTTCTAGTTATGGTTAAACTACTGCAGTGATAAATCCAATCCTAAGAACACAAGAGGGAATCCACAGGACAGGTGTTACCCATTAGTCACCGTAAGGAAATGCAGGAACAAACGCTGGCTCACAGATGCTTCAGTATCTCTTCCCAAGAGTGGCTGTGGGAATCTGAAATAGTGAAGGGCGGGGGCAGAAGAGGGGCGGTCTGAAAGCCAGCAAGGAGAAAAGATGGGTAAGGCTATGGTGGGAAGGAGGGGAAGTGATAGGAACAATGTCGGTGTGCCACTACAGTGCAGGGGATGGAAAGGGGGCTCAGAAGTACGTCTATTTCACACCCTCAGCTCACGTGAGCTCTGTGAGGTGCCCCCTCGGGTCTGTGGACAAGTTTCTCCTGTGGACTGGAAATCCACAGTGAAACACCCAGAGAAGTGGCATGCCCAGAACACCAGCTGTGGAAGTCAGTTCTATGGCAATTCCTCTTTTCCTACAATTCAGTTTCTTCATCCATGAAAATCAGAGAACGATTTCCCTTTTCCTCTCTTCATGAGCACAGTAGAGAATTTTTTAACTCAAGAAATATTTATTGAGCACCTATCAAACCTGGGCATGGTGTTAGGCATTGAGATAAAACATGACCACCCACAGGGTAGTCATAATTTAGTGGTGGAAACAGACCCAAAAAAGAGATTATTATAATATAATGTGGGGACTTTCAGGATGGAAATATGTAAAGAGTATTGTTACTGGAACGCAGAATTGGAAGGTCCCTAGGGGACACACAGGCATGAAATGACAGAACCTGGATCAGGATTCTTGCTTCTGGTCTCCAGGTGGCTTCAACAACTTCCACGTGCCTCCCTGTGTCCAAGAAGGACAGGAGAACTTGATGCCACTCAGAATTCGTGACTCACTGGGACAGAAGTCAGACTTTGTTCAAACAACTTCAGAGCACAGAGATTATTTCAATAAAAATGATTAAAACTCCTTAAGAATAAGTCTCAAATACCTCAGGTATGAAGTACACACATGTTCAGGGAATACACACTGTCAGGTTGGCCCACATTCGGAAGACACGGCCCTCAATTCAGAGTGTGCCGTCCTCCCCCAAATCCTTGAACACCTCCAACAAGAGAGAGCTCAATCCTTCCCAAACGGACTCATTCCCCTTGTCCACAGCCCTTGTTGTTAGGATGTTCATCAGGTTGAGATTTCTAACCAACCATGAGAATGGAAATGTTGTTAGAAACTCATTTATTCATTCTACAAATATTTATTAAACACCCACTCTATGCCATGCACTGTGCTAAGTGCTAAGAATTCAGTGTAAATGTTAATTATTTAAAGCGACTTCACCATAGAGTTCTCGGAGATACCACCTTGTTAGTCTAGCTCCAACTCAGCTGTCTTTGAAGACAGAAAGACTGAATCTCTTTTAGAAGATATGCTTTGGTGAGTCATTCTTAACTTGGTTAATAACAGGGAGCCTCATATTTGTAGCAAAGAGCAAGTGAACATGCACACATTCTTCATGGCGCATACAGTCTAGTCTAGTTGGGGGATAGCCCAACCAAAAATTCAAGTATTGTAATTGAAACTTTGTTAAGAGCCAGGGGAAGGGTAAGTTGCCTCCTACAGGTCTGAACATGTGGGCATATCTGATAGGGCATAAAGATGCGCTCTGCATAGCTGCTTCCTTCACACTGACTCCTTTAAGGAACCCCCCACTCATTGTTCTCCTTGGTTCCTCCACAGCACTGCTTACAATTTGCCATTATCTATGCATCTCACCCTCTGCACCTTGAGAACATAGGCCATATCTAGTTTGTCCACCACCAAATCTTCATCCCCTGGTGTTACACAATGTGCTGTGAAGCACTTACTACTATCTCCATTTTACAAAAGATGAAACCAGGATTCAGCCACAGATGTGGGTGGTGGAGTACCAGTGAAAGTTGATCCAGGTCTGCCTGATACCAAAGCCTTGCTCTCAACCACTATGCTGTCCTTGACTCAACTGACGATTCTCTCTAAGCTGGTGCATCTGGTTGTTTGTTTGTTTGTTTTGGCTGTACCACGCAGCACGTGGGATCTTAGGTCCCCGACCAGGGATCCAACCCTTGTCCCCTGCATTGGAAGTGGGGAGCCTTAACCACTGTACCGCCAGGGAAATCCCTGGTGTATCTGTCATGAGATTAGTTAGGCTGATTTAACCAAAATACTAAAACTAGCAGTGGCTTAGTTTTAACCGACCAGAAGTCTGTTTCTCTCTCATGTGAAAATCTACGGTAGGTATAGTGGCTCCACGTTCATACTGGCACTTGGGCTCTTTCTCTTTAGATGCTTTGCCATCCTTGGCAAAGTTCATACTGGCTTCCATCACATGAGCCAATATGGCCAATGCTGCTTTCATCTTCACCTTCACGTCCAGGCAGTAGGAAGGGAAGAAAGGAAAGTAGAGGGCATGTCCCCTTCCTTTAAGGACAGGAGCTAGAAGTCATGCACATCACTTCTGCCCACATCTCACTAGCCAGATCTTAGTCACATAGCCATGCTTGACTGCAAGGAAAGCTGGGAAATGAATACCAGGAAGTGAGGTACCCAGCTAAAAATTTTGGTTAAATGGGAAAGGCAGAATGGCTATCTCCAAAACCTGGCTTTAGGAGTCATGAGTTTCCATTAATAAGGCAGTGAGAGAAGTCACAGCGAAGTAGAAGGGGATAAAAGAAAGAAGTTTAAAAGGAGGCAGAAACATCAGCTACTAAGCTCAACTCCTTCTCTTCCAGGAGTCTCTACCCACTTTAGTCTTCTAAGCTCCTTCCCCTGATGCTTTATTTCTGGAACAGGATCCCTGATTCCCTGATTCTCATGAACCCTTAAACTGAAGGATATTATGGTTTCCTGTTCTATGGGCTCAATTTTCTAGATTATACCCTTCGAGTTTAGTGAATAAAGGAAGAGTACTGAAGGGAAATAGAGCCCACTTTTTGGATGCAGAATAACCTTGAGAACTGTGATACCCAAGAGTAACTGATGTTTGCGTTTATGTCTTACATGGGGAAAAAGTGGAAATTGGGCTTCCCTTCCTTAAATATCTCCTCCCAAATGTACTAGAAAAGAAATACCCCTTAATCTCTTTACCTTGTTTTAAATTCTCATATATTTTCATTAAAAATTAAGATTTTTTACAAAAGCAAACTTCAATGTATAGGGTACGATGTTTTAAAATACAATTTTGCATAATTTCTTAATTACACAAAAAATTACCCCTCTTTGAAACTGATTTATCATGTGCTAAAGGCCTTAAAGAAAGCTGATATCAAACCTTATCAAATCTTTAAAAGTCCGAGGCATTCACATAATAAAAGCAATTTAAAAATATAACAAGTGTAACTAATGGGCTTGAGTGAGGTGTGTAATTATAAATAAACTCTAATTAATTCTTTCCCATTCCTTGGTTATTATCCACAGAAACCCATTTAAGTGAACTCACAAATGATTTTTCTAAGCAAGAAGGAAACACAGCCTATTACGAAAACATGTAGTCCTGCTCCTTTGACCACATTTGGTTGTTAAGATGATAGAATGATTTTGATGAGGTATTTTGGGATCCTAGGCATCTGGAAGGACTGATGAGATATGGAGGGCACACCCTTAGATGACACCCAATGAGCCATACTCTCATATACCCTCCTTTTAAGAGGGCCTGGAACATATGACCCCTCTAGCTAACTAGTATGGCAATGGTGAACGGATTTTGCAGATGTAATTAAAAATCTCTCAGCAGTTAAATAAGTTAACCAAAAGGAAGATTATCCTGGGTAGACCTGACCTAATCAGATGAGCCCTTTAAAAGAGGGTCTAGAGGATAGAAACTTCAGCAAATGTCTCTCTCTCTGGCTTTAAAGAAACAAATTGACATGAATCCTACAGCTTCAAGGAAACAAATTCTGCAAACAATCTGGGGGAGCTCAGATGCAGATTCATCCCTTGTTGAACCTCCACATGAGAACACAGCCCAGCCAACACTTTGATCTCAGTCTTGTGAAACACTGAGCAGTAACCCAGCCAAGCAGAGCCCAGACTCCTGACCTACAGAAACTGCGAGATAACAAATGGATATTGTTCTAAGCCACTACATTTGTAGTAATTTGTTATACAGCAAAAGAAAACTAATACGCAAGGTGTGCACTCTGCATGTGCCGATGTGCTGAAGGAAAAGAGAGAAGTACAGATTGGAAACAAATTTTTAATCCCTGTGCACTTCCCACCCCCAAAGCTTTTGCTCTTTGACATTGCTTGCCGCTATCCTGCCTTCAGCCTTAAATTAGGTTTCTGCCTATAATTCAATCTTTGGCTCCCTATGAGAAATCTTTTTTATATAAAATTAATATATAAATAAATTTTCTCTTGGAGCAATGCAGTGTGGAACAGAACCTGCCAGGCTCCCTAACGTTCATCACAAAGAAAGATTGCAGAGGGGAGGGGGAAAGCAGAGCTTTATCCTCCACGGGGAAGCAGAGAATTCATAGTGATCTTATTGCAGATGTAAAATTAGGTCAGGGGCTCTATAAACTGATTAAAGTTAATGCTTCACGCTTCCAAGGAAAACAGCCGATACAAAAGGGAATGATCTCTGGCTGAGGATAAGAAGGAAGGAGAGCCCTCTATGTTCATAGGCAGTTCAGCCATGTAGGATGCTTGGCCAAAATGAACATATAGGAAAGGAGCATCCAAAGAACAGCTAGGAAAACTTCTAAAAGCCAAGAGACAGCCTACATTCACATAAACCTAAAATCAGGATGAAAGTGAGTGCACCGGTAGCTTGAGGATCCCGAAGTTCAGGAACTGTGGATCACCCTGCTTCTCCCCCAAGTTAATCCCTATCTGTAGCCTAGCTCTCTGTAACCTTGTGTCTTGACACATATTTTACAGGCAGCTGGGTTTGAAATATTCTGTACTGTGTCCCCCAGAAGTCAATATCTTGCCCGTTCAGGATAACTTCAAAGCTTGGATCAGGAAGCACGAACGACAGTTTTATCCCCAAGACCCTTCTTCAATCCCCATTTTTCTCCACAGTGTTACCCCCATCTTTTTTTTTTTTATTTCATCCTCTTTCCTCTTCACTGATATTTCTTCCTCTTATTCCCACCTCAAAGTTATAGAAAAGCCATCTTTATTTCCCTGATATCCTAGCTTCCCTCCCGCTTCAAGGAAAACACTTTTTAAAATCTTGCCCACATTCTTTGATTTCTCTATGGGTTCCCCAAACAACCCAAGTCACGACCAAAGGGTTAAAAAGACAGATCCTCTATAGCCAGAGTAGTAGCAGCTTTTGCCATGCAGATGTGTCATTTGAATTTTTTTTTAACATCTTTATTGGAGTATAATTGCTTTACAATGTTGTGTTAGTTTCTGCTGTATAACAAAGTGAATCAGCTATATGCTTACATATATCCCCATATCCCCTCCCTCTTGCAGTCTCCCTCCCACCCTCCCTATCCCACCCCTCTAGGTGGTCACAAAGCACCGAGCTGATCTCCCTGTGCTATGCTGCTGCTTCCCACTATCTATTTTACATTTGGTAATGTATACATGTCAATGCTACTCTCTCACTTCATCCCAGCTTACCCTTCCCTCTCCCCATGTCCTCAAGTCCATTCTCTACACCTGCATCTTTATTGCTGTTCTGCCCCTAGGTTCACCAGCATCTTTTTTCTTTTTTTTTTTAGATTCCATATATGTGTTAGCATACGGTATTTGTTTTTCTCTTCTGACTTACTTTACTCCGTATGACAGACTCTAGGTCCATCCACCTCACTACAAATAACTCAATTTCGTTTCTTTTTATGGCGAATATTCCACTGTATATATGTGCCTCATCTTCTTTATCCATTCATCTGTCAAGGTAACATCTTACCGAGTTACTAAAACGTCTTGACATTTCTGTTAAAAGTGTATATATGGAGGGCTTCCCTGGTGGCGCAGTGGTTGGGAGTCCGCCTGCCGATGCAGGGGACACGGGTTCGTGCCCCGGTCCGGAAGGATCCCACATGCCGCGGAGCGGCTGGGCCCGTGAGCCATGGCCGCTGAGCCTGCGCGTCCGGAGCCTGTTCTCCGCAACAGCAGAGGCCACAACAGTGAGAGGCCCGTGTACCGCAAGTGTATATATGGAGAAATAACAGCTTGGTAAAGAGTATAGAAATTCTGATCCTAAATACTGATATAACAACGCACGGAGAAAATTACCTGATTTACATACTTGATTTACACAGCATACGAGGAAAAGAAGAGTTGTGGGACTGGGTAAGGCTGAGGGTCACCTGTTGATGGCTTTTGGGCGGAATGCCTCCGTTTAGACTGTAAATCAAACATCAGGGAAGGACACCTGGGACTTGAATCAGTTACGCTTTCATTTCAGTCAGGACCAGAGTCATTCAGTCCACTTTTGGTTCAAGGCCAGTTACCAGTCAAAACTAACTTCGGAAAACACTGTCTAAATTATTTGTTGCACGTAGAGTGGAAAATAACAGGTCTAGCTTGAATTTCACAAAAAACAGTACATTTAGTTTTGGTACAACTCTATGAAAGAAGTTCAATGCCAACTGAGGGCACTTAGTTTTCCTGCATGAGGCTTAATGTTCAGAATGGTTTATGGTCACCACCTCAACCTCTTAGCCACACCACTGGCTCTGGCCAGAGGGTCCCATAAAACTGGCTGTTGTGGCTGAACCCTATGGATGGTGCTTACAAGAAGGCCCTAGGGTTACTCTCTGCCCATTTCAGTACAGCTTAAGTTTTCAGGAATTGGAGAGAAAAATAAAAATCAAAGTTCCTGACCCATCTATTCCCTAAAACAGAACTTCTTCACTAACAGCATCATATGAAGTTGGGTAAAAAAGTTCCTCCAATCTCACACCCCTGAAGAAAATCCTTTCTAGAAAAAGCATTAATTTTCAATGTCTCATTAGTCCCCTATGGCAACAGCAGGAATAAAATCTAGTTTTACAGAATTAACTAAAATAAAGTCATACAGCAGAAACTTTCTCAGTTAAGGAAACCCATACCTCTCCTAAGCAACATGCTGGCTCTTCGTACACTATTTTAAGGTATTTTTGACCTTAAAATTTATTTCTCCTCCTAAAATACATGGCTCAGCTAATGCACCAGGGTAACTGCCTATGTATCATCTATCATAGGCCTTAGGCTATGCCTGACCTTTATGGGTGCCACCAAATCCTCCTCCATCCAGGAACGAGGGAGAGCATCTTCCTGACATCGTGCCATTTTCCTGCCTTGTCCATTTCACTCATGCTTCTTTAGCCAACAGCGGATCTCAACCTAGCGAGTACCAATGGGAATAAAGCAGAAACTGAGAAACTGACATGATTCAAAAAGAGCTTGAGTGTCAGGTAAACTGAAGCTTTGGAAAAGATGTATTTGGTGGGAAAAGAGGGAAAGTTGAGAGAGATCAGGATGCATAAAAGGGTAAACAGAAATGGAATATGCAGGCAGGATGTCCAAAGCACATACCACTCAAGAGAGGACTAAAGGTCAGAGGCACATGGCTTCCCAGGGCTTGCCCCCTCCTTTTTGTGTCATGCCCAGGTTAGCTGGCAGCAGGGAAAGCTCATGGGAAATGGTCTGATCCAAGAAAGGTGATTTAATTCCAAGCCATTCATAATTATCTCAGACAGAGGAGGCATATGATATTAAGTATATCATGCTATTTGTCAATAATAATAATAATAATGCTTTGCTAAAAATATATTCATCCTTGGCAGACGAACGTTCTTTTTACAACGTAAAGTTATTTGGACTTCAGGAAAAGTAATGAAGATGGACAGAAGGTACTAGAAGCAGCATGTTCTAGAGTATAGGGTATTAGGCTGAGAATCATAAAATTTGGAGATTATCCCTACTTTTTGTTTATTTGATTCTCAGGGTATTTTTAAAGACTAAGAAAGAATAAGCACCTAAGAAGTATTCTTATCCTTACTTTTCCAAAATGGATACAGAGAGACATAATGGATGGTGATATAGGTTCGTTTCCTTAGAATGTTTTCCAAAGCAAATGAGAAAAATATATTACATATTTCCAAGACCATCACCAGATTCCCCATGAATCTACCAACATACTTTCTCTTTTCTCTTATTTCTTTCAGATTGATTTGAAAATATTTGGTCTGAGTTCTAGACCTGCCACTTATGAGTTATGTGATCTTGGTACAAGTGACTTAACCTTTATAAGGCCCATACTCTCAAAGAGTCAGCTTATAATATTAACCAGTCAGAGCCCCGGCAGGAAGTGGATGGCACACTCAAAACAAGTAATTGAGGAAAGTTTAATAAAGAGACTAATTATAAAGGTGAGAGCAGGGATTTGGAAAACTAGAAAGAGCACAGCACCTTAATACTAGCAACATCAGGGAGCCACTACTACCCCTAGATCTGAAGAGGCACCGAGAGGGAGTAATTCCTATATCCTAGGAAGAGTAGCTGTACGAAGAATGTGCCAGGGAGAATTGGGGTCTTGGATAAAAGGGTGCAACCAACTACTGGCCACTTCCTGTGAAATAAATACTCCAACCTTGCCTCAGTCCCTCTCTCCAATCTCTTGATCTGGGGTTGCCAAATCCATCTGGGAACAACAAAGCAAGGGATCCCACTGATATGATCCATACCAGTAGGCCTCCTGGGGCACAAAGTACAGTAAGGAAGGGAGGGGAGCAGAGGTGGAAGGGCAAAGAAAAAATATCCAGCAGAACACCTCACAAAGGTCATGAGCCCATCCCCTCTGATGGTCCTCCAGTGTGTCATCCTTCAAATCCAAGCTATACCTGAAATCCATTTCAAGCTTTCAGTAGGAGAGGAGATGGTCACCTTAATCCTTCCTGGGATCCACATTCAAAACAATCTCTCTACAGTTTGCACATAGCCTTGTGCTTGTCTATTTTAACACACACCTGTTGTTTGTTTTATTCCTACCTATGCTATGTATTGATACATGTTATAGAATCATAGAACTTTAGACACAGAATGAAGGTAACAGAATAAATTAGGGATACCAGCTACTCTCCCACTCCAGAAATATTTATTGGGCTGGATTTTATCATCCGTGCCAACTCTAAGTGACTGGTAGTGACTACCTGGGGCATTGTGCTGGGCGAAGCGGAAAGCTGGACCCACACACAATAGGAAACACGTCTCCTGCAGCTGACCAACAGGGAAATTGAAAGCATACATACCTAAGACTACTTTATCTTGTCAAACACAAAAACAGGATGCCTGGTTAAATGTGAATTGCAGATAAACAATGTATAATTTTTAGTACAAATATGTACCCTGCCATATTTGGGGCATATACTTAAAAATTATTTGTTTATATTAAATTCAAATTGAACTGGGCACCCTGTATTTTTATTTGCTAAATCTAGCAAGCCTGGCCCTGACCCTGGATGAGATTCTTGGCCAAACTTGCCACTTGATAGATGGGGCATCTGAGGTCTGCAGATACCAGGAAACTTGCCAGTGTTACACAGCTGGTTATAACAGAATCAGGACTAGAAGCAAAGTTTCTACTGCCTCATGAGGTGACCCATTGTCTTAGATCATAAACTTTCTGAAGATTTCAGTAAACCTGTAAGCTACCTAGCAAACCATCCCAAGCCACCCGGCCTCTAACGAGCTCTTTTAGATCGATTGAAAATATAACCTGGAAAATGTCATAATGACATTTCATAATACTGTTATGTTAGTTTGTAATGTACAGTGTATTACACAAATTCATCCATTGCTTACAGAATTAATAGCGCCATGCTACCATTCTTATTCAAATTTTAATGGGCATGAGCATCTATATTCACTCTCAGGAGTTCCAGATCAGGCAGCTATTTGGTTTTCTATAAAGACAGAAAATCAGTGACATCTAGAAATCTATCACAGCTAATAAGTGACTTAAAATGTGAAATGAGAATTTCTACCTTTTCAATCACTGAAACTGCTTCTAAAGCTAAAATACATTTAAAGGAACAAATATTTTTGTTGGAGACTTTCTGATATATGAACAAACCAGTTAGCCTACAAATATGCCCAGTGTTGAGGACACAGGAAGACCAGCAAGGTTGCTGTCTGTGACCCCTATGCCTCACAGTCACTCCTTCTCAATCCATGTATTTGGCTTCTGTAGTCAACAGAATCCTCTTGGTGCACACCTACAGCTCCAAAGGCAAAAGATGGCTTAGACAGGTGAATTTAGGAAGTAGTTCCATCATGTTGTTCATAAGAATCATGTAAGCAGATGTTATGATTTGGCACCACCTCTGGTAGGCAGAATAACGATTCCCAGAATTATGTCCAGACCCTAATCCCTGGAAACTGTGAATGTTTTAAGTTACCTAGCACAAGAGAATTAAGGTTGTAGAAGGGATTAAGGTGGCTAATCACCTGACCTTATGATAGAGAGATTATTCTGGATTATTGGGGTGGGCCCAACGTAATCACAAAGGCCCTCAAAAGTGGAAGAGGGAGGCTGCAGTATCAGTGTCGAAGTGATGCAATGGTCGAAAGCCTCCACCAACCGTTGCTGGCTTTGAAAATGGTTGGGGGCCATGAGCAAATGAATGTGGGCAACCCCCGGAAACTGCATAAAGCAAGAAAACAGATTCTCCCCTACAGTTTCCGGAAAGGAATGATTTTAGCCCACTGAGATCCATTTTCCACTTCTGATCTCCAGAACTATAAGATAATAAAAGTGTGTTGCTTTAAGCCACTATGTTTGTGGTAATTTGCTACAGCAGCCATAGAGAAGTAATACAACACCCTTGTAGAATTATCAACAATTATGTAGTAATAAACTGATATTTATCAGTTTATTACTACATAATTTATCAGTTTATTACTACAAAGCATTTAGATAATGATGTCACTCTCAAACGTAAGAGTTATAAAAACTAAGATATTGAGATGAACAATGAAAATAAACAAGAATACAACACTGCTATCTGGAACCAATCCAATTGGAAAAGGAGATGAGAACACATGGTTAAGAAACACACAGGCTATTGATCAGCCCAAATCTTGAATTGATAAGAACTGGGTAAAAGCACAAAACTGTGCAAAACTGAATGGGGCCGAAGAGACTCCTGCTAACTAGAGCTGAAATGGAAGCCATCAAAGCTAAGGCTGCATGAGAATATAACCAACCACAAATGGAGAGACCCCTTCTGATGATGAATCAGAGGGTGGAGATAGGCCCTGGAAAGATGAAAGACACTGGATAAAGGAAGAGCCAGCAGTGTCTGTGAACAGGGACTGGGAGGATTTGCAAATGCTTCCTGTGCTGCAAAGGCATCTGATTACAGCAATGATGGCATTTAGCTATATTGACCTTGTATAAGAACTCGACTTCCCAAAGATGCATGGCTCTGCAAAGGCAAGTCACCTAAATAACAGGGCCTTGATAGCTAGAGGAAACCTCAGTACAGTTTATACAGCAGATACATCACAGTGTAGTGGCAGCAACAGTGAGAACAGTGGGGTCAAAACCTATTCCCACAGCATACCCATGAAAAAATGAATAGGGTGGGGATGCACATCTCCCAGGGAAAGCCAAAAGAATGAGAAAACCTCAAAGTTCAGCAAAGATCAGGTTCCCTCAATACAAGAATACCCAGAGCAACAGTTGATCAAAACTAATTCCATAATTAGTTTATTTAATTAATCCACTTGTTCTAATCAACCAGGTGAAGAGAAATCGCCTGAACGAATTAATAGATAGACATACATACATACGTACACAAACATACATACACACATACGCAAACATACATACACATGAACGTGAAGTAGATATTGAGAACCATCAAAAAGCAAGATTTACAAAAATCAAAATTGTTTTAGAAAAACCAACATGCAATTAACAAATATTTGCTGAATAAATGAATCTCCAACAGTCAGAAGTAACACATGCTTTCAACATGAAGAGGATTAGTAGTTAGGGGTCATAATTTTGAGGGAAAAATGCTCACCAGGAACATAAGTTCCTGTAGGTAGAACTGCAGAAAGTTAGCGACTGCAATAACAAACAGAGGCTTTCTCTATATATGTCATGCTCACATTCTCACACAGAGCAATGGAAGAATGTGAAGTTGTTCTGGAGACCGTTAAAGTTTCCTTCGCAAGAGAAAAGTTTGAAACTCAGCCCTGTCACTACCTAGCCATGTGATTCTTGGCAAGATATGAGTCCATGTTCTCTCTTTTGTAAAATGGAGACAGTACAATAATAATGTATACGAAAGCTCTTTGCAAGTGAGGCATGAGATAAATCATATTATTACTTCACCACAAGACACAATCATGCTACCAAGATTTTAAAGCCACATAATAAAGATCACTTTGGGTTTCAAGTGAAATAATTCTCAACCATAAATATATATCCAATAACATGTTTGAAAATGACCACAAGAAGAACACTTGGCTTGAGTCATAATAGCAAGCCAGAAAACATTGGCCAAATAAATTGGGCATTTCAAAATTTCACAAGATTACTGATGCAAGAGAACTCATTAGACATAACTCCACTATTTAAAATAACACCAAAATGACAGCAAAATCATTCAATATATTGTTCATCCTATAAAAACTGAAGCTTCTCAAAGCAAATTAACTTCCTGTCTTAGAAACTATGTGACCCCCCGCCAATATATTAGTTTGAAATTTCTTGAAGCAAAGAATCTATCCTATTTGACATCTGTTCAGAAGGATGTGCTTTTTTAAATACTTGGAATATTATTTAGAGCATTTAATACTATATAATGTACTAATATAACTAATAGTATATTTAGATATTATATACGTATTAATATATTATATAAAATATTTAACATATTTAATAATATATTAATAATATGCCCTATGGTTATCATTTAAAGGCACATTTACTTGGATTATTTTTTTTTAACTGTCAGTACAAACAACAACAGCAATCTTTACCACACAGTGTCTTCCACTCCTCTCCAGCATCCAACTAACAGCTTCTTCAAATTCTTGAAGGTGCAGAGTATGCTTGAAAATGTCCGAGTAAATATACTGTAAAAATCTGAGTAGGACAGACACAGATACTAGGGGTCATTTTGTTTGTGCAAAAGTTACTTAAATGACAACTTCAAGTAAAAAGGCTCTTCACAGAGGCAGCTAGTGAGATTTCTGCACTTTGGTCTGACAACTAAGACATAGACAGGCACAAGGGGTAGGAGGTGTAATCTGGCAAAATTAAACAACGAGCTCATCTGGAATATGCTTCCATATATACTAGAGGTTCCCTCACCATCAATAGGGCACAAAGGTGGGCAGGGTCAGCGTTGAACAGTCCTGCTTCCTGGTGAGGAAACTAGTGTCCACATAGTATGACATGGGTGAACATGAGAAATGGTGGGTTGAGTAATGAACAAGCAAAGCAGTCCACTGGAAGAAGTTCTCCCTTCTAGTGCAGCTCTCCAGTTGGCTTACCCTATGACCCTTGTGAGTCAACAAACATTACCATCACTAACAGCAAATGAATGTATAATTCATTTATTTAACAAATATTTATCGAGCATCTACTATGTGGCAGGCCTTGTTCTAAGTGCTGCGGTTACAGCAGGGGACAAAAGAGATCAAACCAACAACAGCAGAATCAACAAAAAACAAAAACCTTGCCCTCGTGGAGCTTACTTTCAGATGGAGGTGAGACAGACATTAATAACTGCTTAATGTGACAAGGACACTGAACTATGCCTTACCAATTAGCATGGGAAGAAAGGGGAGTGTGCAAAGAAATAAAAGAGAAATGACTCCTGACTTCCCCAGTCCCTAGGTGCAAGTAAAATCACATTAAACATGCTATCAAGATAGGCTGTGTTATGAGCCATGCATTTCTGCAGACCTCCACGAGCTGCTGTGTGTCACATGAGCAGCAGCTGTCTTGCACGGTTTTACGAACAAATGAATTTCTGCTTTTTCACTTTATTCTCTCATCAGGGTCTACTTCCACCCTTACTTTAGTGGGCCTAACCATCACCAAATGTTGCAATATCCTCCTTAAGAATACTTCTCCCAGGTGCTCTGCAGAGGAATGCAAGACACAGGGGCTACAAGTCTCCAGTGATGGCCACCCTGAATCCTTAGGTATCTTGAGGCAAGGTTGAGTGTCTTTTTCATGAGTTATCCCAATCCAGAGGAGGAAGGAGACTGAATTATTGGTCCCAATTTTCACTCCTCTGTTAGCAATATGCACCCACACCCTTGCCATGGCCTCACAGAGGCAGAGTGTATTTCTTCCACCCCACTGACATCGGGCTAGGCTATTTTGCTTAAGCAATGAGATGTTAGTATGTGTGACGCCAGCAAGGGCTTACAATGTGCTGAAATGAACACAGAGAACCATCCTGCTGACCTGAAGACCTGCAGCACGAAGCCACCTCCAGGCACAAGAGCCACCCCAGCTGACCCACACAGATACAATAAATGGTTCTTCTAAGCCACTGAGTTTTGGGGTAGTTTGCTACAGAGCATATTATGGCAGTAGTTAACTGATTCACCATGTGTGGCAAACATTGTCACGTTGTCACCACATGTGCCCCAAGTGCCCCACTGAGATCAGCTATATCAGTGTGTGTCCGCACTCTTTCTTCTTGGGGCTTAGTAGCGGGTGGGGTGGGAAACGACCACATTATTTGTAAAGCTCCTTCCCACTCCCCATCCCTATGCCTTTGCTCACCTGTTACCTTGTACACAACTATTCTTTCTCCTCTTAGCCAAGAAACAAAATTTCCCCCACAAATAAGTTCATGCAAATTCTCTCAGAAATTGTCGATCCCATCCACCCACTTCCACTTTGGTTTAACCAGGACAATCTTAGTAAATAATTAAAACAGACCTTAACATTTTTGGCCTGCCACAATCTAGCACAACTCTACCTTTCCAGTCATATTTACTACTCTTTCATTTCATCATCCTGAAGGTCCATCCATCATGTTTCCAGTATGGTCCCTTGAGAATCTACATCTTTATGCTGTCAGGATTCTTTGCCCTGCACTGGAAACTCTCCACCTTCTTCTGCCTCTCCTGCCTCACCAAATGCTATCTATCCTTCAAAGTGCAATTCCAGTGCTACCTCCTCCTCCATGTTCAACTTAATCCCACCACATCCTTCCGCTGGGTCCCTGGTTATCCAGCAGTATCACTCTTCCAACTGCCATTATAGTTACATGAGTGTATCTTTCTGCTCCCAATCTAAATCAGTTTATAAAATGTTAGCCTGTTCATTCCCAGCAAGTGTGTATTTCTTTTCCTTATAAATTATATGTAGAGATAAACATTACCTAGTATACCATTATTTACATAATTGAACCCACACAAAATAATAGACATTTTTCAAGGATGAAATAAAATAAATATAAATAGAAGCCCTAACACTTTCTTCTGCTACCCTCAGTGGATTGCCTTGGGCACCCCTTGAGGTAGGCACATTCTGCCATGGAGGCGATCATCCATGAAGCTAGAATCCATGCATGATCCATATTTCAACTCCTCCCCCAGCACAGCTGCTGAATCTAACATAGTGCCCTATATGCAACCGTAGGGGAC
This sequence comes from Tursiops truncatus, assembly GCF_011762595.2. Taxonomy (NCBI): domain Eukaryota; kingdom Metazoa; phylum Chordata; class Mammalia; order Artiodactyla; family Delphinidae; genus Tursiops; species Tursiops truncatus. The sequence goes on from NC_047052.1 coordinate 16,409,225, forward strand.
ATAATTATTCACTGGATGGGTGAATGTACAGTTTTCTCCCCTTGCAAGCCAGGACACTATAATATAGAAGATAAAGGACTGGGAATCAGGAGTCTGGTCCCTGAATAGCCGTGTGACCTTGAGCAAGTCACTTGATATTTCTGGGCTTTGGTTTTCTCATTGTGAAAAATATAAGATGATACGATCTCTAAACCTTCTTGGAACTCAAATGTTTAGGGCGCAAAGAGATTGGGGTGATAACACCTCCTGATGGAAAGAGTGAAAAGAAGATCAATTCGTGAAGTCCTCAGAAGAAAGGTGAGGAGAGAATTCAAGCATTTTGAGGATTATTACTGATGAAGCCATAGCCCTACTTTGTCTGGATCCGGCTGGGCCAGGATTTATCCTGGAAAGTTACATGGCTCTGACCCTCTAAGTAAGACACCTTGGGGACTGTGCCTGGCACCATGGCCCCCCTCAGCCCACCCCCCACCCCCAGCAGAGCTGGTCAGATAAACCAAGAATCCAGATGATCAGGGTGTGAGCAAACGAGGCTGCACTGCACAATACTTCAAGCCTGGGCCTGTTTAAAGTAGGGAACTTTCCCCTTTTGCCTGGCTTCGGCATGTCTGGAGAAAGTCTGTGAGGAGCTTTTACCTTTCTCTGAGGCCTCATGAGTGGGCCACAGCCAAAGGCAGATTTCCGGACCTATCAGACCAATTATTTCACAGGACGTAAGTCCTTAGCCCGATGTTCCTTTTATTTCCATTACTATCTCATTCAATCAGCTCCTGAGTATATGACAGGACTGGGCTTTCTTCCCTTGGGAAGGTCCGCCCACTGTCCAGTCCTCATAGCCTGGAAGAATTTTTTTTTTTTTTAACTAATGGCTTCAATACTTTTTCTTTCTTAGCTTTAGCCATGGTTCCTGGTCCTGCCACCCCAGAAGATGGTAACTAATACCTTTCTCTCATTTATATGGTTATCTTGAAGGTATTTACAGACTGTGGTCACTTCCCCCATAGAAGCCTTTCTTTACGGAGACTATAAATACTTCTTCAGTCAGACCACTCACGTTTGCTCTTCCAACATTCGTATCATTTTTGTGGCCTTTCTTTTATTTCCTCTACATTTTATTTCCTTTTTAAACCGAGGATATGTGAACCAGAGCTAACTTTCCAGATGTGGTTAGAATCTTTTCGAATGAGGTAGAACAATGCAATTCCCCACCTCGACCCCCTGGCCTTTAACTCACCTGGTCTTTAGGTTCTAGGTTTATGTGATGTGTATGTGTAAATATGTTTCTAAACTATCTAGGCTAACCCTAAAAAAAAATCTAGTTATTGCTAAATATCAGACACTGTTCTCAGAAAGTTCCTACTTTTGGAGGATCTCAATGCATCTTGAAAATGTGTTTCATTTTACACCCTGGCACTATCTGTGTAGCTCTCAGAGCATCTTTTTCTTAAAATCAGAAGCACTTGCTATTGGTCTCAGCTCTGGCATCTGGCTATATCCTGATATTCCAGATAAAGGATTCCGGGTCCCTAGACCTATACTGTTCCATGTAGTAACCATAAGCCACATGTGGCTATTTAAAGTTAATTACATTAACCAAGTAATTTAGTTGAAATTAAATTAACTAAAATCAAGTAACATTTAAAATTCAGTTCCTGAGTTTCACTAGCTAAATATCAAGTGCTCAGTCCACAGTGGCTAGTGGCTACCATATTACACAGCACAAATATGGAATATTTGCATCAGCACAGAAAGTTCTAAAGGACACTGCTTCCCCTTCTTTACATTCCATAGACCTCACTAGCAGGCAGTTATTTTTTCTCTCCCTTGTGCTACATTTTCAGTTCTCATCAAACTCTTTCTGTGTCAGTGAAGATGGAGAACAGCTGGTCCCCATCTTCACTCATCTAACACTCACTCACTGAGAACCAACTATGGGCCAGGTCCTGCTCCGGGATCTGGAAATAAACAGTGAAGGAGGCAAAGTCCGGTACTGGCCCGCAGCCCGTGGGTTGGGGACCCCTTCTTTAGAGGTAGAGTGAGTGCAAAGGCCAGGAGGTAAGAAGGATCTTGCCATGTTTGATAAAAGTATAGAAGGCTAATGTGGCTTAGAGAGAAATAAGAAAAAGGAAGAGTGCTAGAAGAAGAGGTGAACCCAGGTTTCATGGGGCCTGAAGCTTATGCAGTTTGGGGGACCCTCTTTAAAATACAGAAAATAAAATTACAAATATGAACTTGATTAAGGACCTCCCAAATCTTGGAAAGGAACTATACAAATGAGGGTCTGTGAAACTTAAACTTCACAGTAAAGCCACTTTCGGTGAAAGAAGATGTCAAAGAGCTAGGTAAGGACCAGACCTTGCAGGGCCTGAGACTATGGTAAGGATGGGAAGCCACAGGGTGGGGTTTTTGGGGGAGAAGGGCTAGGCTCTGATTTATACTGTAAAACCATTTTTGCTTTATACTTTCTATATCTTCTGGGTAAGAAACTGACAAGGGAAACAAGGACAGCGTGGAAAGAGAAAGATCAGTCAAGTAGGAGACAAGAGATGACTGTGCTCACACCAGGGTCAGGGATGGTGTAAACTGGAGTGGTAAGCAGTGGATGGGAGGGCATTTTGAAGGAACAACCTGCAGAATTGCTAAGGGTTTTGATGTGGAAGGTGAGAGAATTCTATATTTGCAGCTAGAGAAACTGATGGGGGCGGGGCACGGCGGGCCAGGGTGGTGAAATTTACCAGCATAGTTAAGCATCAAGTTCGGGGGAGAAAATCAGTTCAACTTGCCCACATTTAAACTGCTTCTCAGGCATTTAAGGAGAACTGTTTAATAGGCACTTGGCTATACACATTTAGAACTCCGAAGAAAGAAGAGGCTTTAACATATAAATTTGAGCATTATCCGTAACCAAATTGTATTTAAAGGTGGATGAAAACACCTAGGGATAGAATGTAGAAAGAGAACAGGATTTAGAGTCAAGTTCCAGGGGACTCCAACGTTCCAGGGTACGACCCTTTTAAAAAGCTGAAAAGATACTAAGCTTTAATTACTCTCTTTGATTCTTTAACTCGTGACTTCATGGGCTGAAAACTTTCCAAATTCAATTTTGTAACAAGTAAGGGTGGACACTGTCTATTTTATTCACTGTGGAATCCCCATGGCCTGGCATGGTGCCGGCGTAAACTCATTAAGTATTTAGTGAAACTTGAGTTTATCCCTCTCGTGGTCCATGCTGCCCTCATGGTCCACGATGGCTTTACAACAGGGACTCCCATGATCCACCATGATTCTTGAGCCTGGTGGCCCAGAGATAGTCTAACAAAGACCTATATGCTCTGTTCTTCCTAAGTATAAACACATGGCTTACCCCTATACCAAATCCAACTTAAATCACTTATCCATTGTGGATGCTGATTCTAGGTAATAAAGATGCTGGTCTATATACACCCTTTAAAGAAACTGCCAGTTGGGGCGTCCCTGGTGGCACAGTGGTTGAGAGTCCACCTGCCGATGCAGGGGACATGGGTTCGTGCCCCGGTCCGGGAAGATCCCACATGCCGCGGAGCGGCTGGGCCCGTGAGCCATGGCCGCTGAGCCTGTGCGTCCAGAGCCTGTGCTCCACAATGGGAGAGGCCACAACGGTGAGAGGTCCGCGTACCGCAAAAAAATAAAATAAAATAAAAAATAAAGAAACTGCCAGTTGTGAAGGGAAAGGGCATGCACTGTTGAGTTCCACAGCTCGAGGCATTAATTACATGATGAGAACCTGGGCACCATCACTAAACCACCGACGGTAACTGAGTACAACCTTAGTTTATCAGAACTGGACAATGGTTTATCATAGCTTTTCTGAACAGGAATGGGTTTTCAGTTTGGTAGCATGTGTAACTCTAAGTAAGCAGTATATGTGAATGGATACATTTTTGCTCCAGGATGTGGTTTTCTTGACTTGCCTCAAGGCCTGAGCCATATTAATTGATCCTGATAATATGCAACCCAGAAGTATGTCTTGTAGGATCTGCCTCCAAAATTTATCTCATAGCCATGCACTTCTCCCCATCTCCACTGCTGGTACCCTGGTCTACGACCAGATAGCATCTCAACTGGAACTCTCCAAGAGCCTTCTAAATGGGCCCCTGCTCCATGCTTGCCCCCTTCCTCACTTCTATCCTTTGAGTATAGACACAGCCTGGGGACAAACAAGATTTAAAACGCAAGATTTCCAAAAGTTAATTTTAAAGACACTTCTATGGGAAAGGGCAGTTGAATATATCCTTCTCAAGTTTAGCACCGTCCCTTAAGCTAGGCATCTTCAACCCCGCTTCGCTTACAAAGAATTCTTTAAGGATGTTCAACTGAGGTGTCGTCTGCTTTTCCTTCTTCCTATTAAAAATGGCTCTTGGATGCTTTTATTCTTAGTGATGCCATTCTATTGTAGCACCAATATAGTTACATAAGTGCATCGTTTCATGCTCTATTCACCTTCTGAATCTTTTAACCCGACCTCTCTCAGCTGAGAAAAGAAATATTATGGGTTTAAATCTATCTGCTATCAGCTGCAGCAGGGTAATTCTTACCCTAGGGCCCCAAACCCTCATTTCGGACGTACTAATCCGAACCTCTTTTGGAGGCAATGCTATTTCCTTCACTACCTGGTTTGGCTGTGTGCTGAGCCCCAGTTACATTTAGGCAGTGGAGAGGAAAAATAGGGATATTAACCTCTAACACTGATGAAAATAATAGCCACAATAAAATCGGGATGAAAAACGCAGGGGTAGTAATTATTCTGCTCTACCTTACCCCAGAGGAAACAGCTTTCAGATAGAGCCTTAGGAATTTGTAAAAGGTCCCTTCGTCTGGGGTTTTATAAGGCAGGTGGAAGGGCTATCTGGAGGCAGGGGGAGTTGCCAGGGCCTCAGACAACGTGGCATTAAGTGATGGGGTCCCCAGCAGAATCCCTCTCCTCTCCCTCAATTCTTCAGTGGTTGAAAAATCTGAGGATGCAGGCTCTTGGAACCACTTTCCTCCTCTGTTCTATCTGGCAGCAGCCTAGTGTGGAAAATATACTAGGCTATATTTCAAATAACCTAAACCAACTGGCAAAAAGTACTAAATTCTTGCTTTTGTGTCTGGCTCTTAAATTCCTGCAGACCTGACTTAACAGACAAGAGAGGGTCATAAAACTGAACCTGTGAAACAAAAATAGACCTTTTGGGACTTCTCATACACACACAGCAGGGGTGCCAAAATCGCTTTCATTTTTTCATGTTTCCAATCATGTTGTGCTTCCTCCGTACACTTGTGTGTCTGAGGAGGCATGGGGGAGCAAGCGTCTTTCCAGGCACGGTGTGTGCCACTGAAATGTACGGAACTGCAAGGGCTTAAACTCTCAGGGTCCCATCTTTATGTAAAACAGCATCTCCACCTTGCTACACCCTCTCTATTGCTGTAATTAATTTCAGGCACCTAAGACAGCACATCTCAGTTCTGTGTGCTACTCTAACTGCTGTGGTTTAAAAAGGCTTTATGCTTTGAGGTTTCCTCGTTCAGACATCAAACAATTTAAATCTAAAAAAAAATACACAAGTGCCTTCACACACACAAGTGCCTTCTGGCTACCAATGACAGGGAGTAGCAATAATAAAAAATAATAATAGTAAAAAATATGCAACCACGTTAATGCCAGGGACCTCGGGACGCAATAGACAGAAATGAAATTAGAGGGGAAATCATGATATTGCTGAAGTGCTGGAGTGCTGCTCTCACACTAAGACCAGGGGGATTGGGATAAGGTAAAGTTAATTGCATTTCCAGATGACAAACCTCTCACCTCTGAACTGAATGGCTCTTTATAAAAGCTATCAGTAATAAACTGTAAATCTCAGCCATGATTGCAAATAAAGGTCATCCCTTTCATGCTGCCACTTTCCTGGGCCTTATTACATTCCCGCCTGAACCATTCCCACTTCTTAAGGTGTGCCAGCTGTCCGTATAAGCAATCAGCACGGCTTGCTTTATTTTTTTAAGGCATGACATTATCGGATTTACATCCCTGCACATTGTGCAAACTGAATTGGGCCAGTTCCGTACTCCTGGAAGGGAAGACAGCATCCGGAGGTAGGATTACTCTTCACCTTCTCCCACGAATGTAAAGGAGGTCCTGCATTCCCCTGTTTCGCAACCTAGCACTGCCAGGCTTCGTAAGAAGACACACATCCCATATAACATATCGGGCTTAATTGCTGGAGCTCTGTCTCACTTTTCCTTTCTCTATGTGCATGGCAAGGACCCCTATTCCTAACCACTCCCTGGATCAACTAGCCTCCTTTGGAAAGCTGAGCTAAATTTAATTTAACATAAATAAGGAAATATTCATTAATTTCTACTCTGTTGATGACATTGTCCCCAAGTCCTTTTTTCTCAGTGCATCTCTCCAATTCTATCAACAACAACGGTGGTGAATATTTGGTGACTGCTTACTCTGTACTGAGCATGCTTACCGTAACTGAGTACAGTGCTGAGCATGTAACATTACCTCATCTAATTCTCATATCTGTACGGCTGCATTCCATTTCCTCTCCATTTTGCAGATAAGGAAACTGAGGCTCAGGTTTCCCACCACTGCAAGTGGCAGAGGTGGGATTTTTTTCTTTAGCTGAAGGGACCCCAAAGCATCCTGGAAGGGACTGAGAAAGATGAAATAACACAAAACAGCAAAGCCAACGCTGAATGCAAAGCTGACTTCAGAAGCTCACTCCCAGGAAACAGAGCAGACGCTGGAAGTTACCCATGCTGGGGAAGAGAAATAGGTGCACTAAACACTCCAACAACAAAACTCTAAGAGACCCTGCACTAACCACTACCCTTACTGTTGAAGGGAGTGTACAAAAAAAAAAGAGAGAGAAAAAAGCATTAGCCTTCAACTCAAAATGAAAATAGTTCCAATTCTGGTTATATTTGCCCACCACTTATCCATTTGCCCTTTATTCATTCAATCACCACGTGACAGGCAAGATAATCACTCTGATTTCAGTTTCTCTATTACCTTCCCATGTCTACAAGAGCTGTTGTGTTAAATGAATGCTGAAAATACTTTGCAAAATATAAAGTATCCTTCAAAAGCAGGTTTAAAATTCACAATAATCCCCTAAAGGGTAGCAGCAATGTACATTCTTTTGTTTTAAGCTCACTTTTAACTATTTTTAAAAATCAGACAGGGAAAATCTTAATATCTGAGAACAGCCACTGATCCACTCAGAGCTATAATCATTTCCCATGTGTGTGGCTTTGCACCATACTAAAACACTAAAGGATTTAAAAGACCTAAAATACCTTGTTCTTGCCTTCCAAGAGCTTACAGTCTAGTCTAATTAATCAAAATAAAATGATAAAATGGCAATGCAGGATTTAATCAACAGTTCAAACTAACACAATGAAACCATGTCAATACAAAAATGATGACCAATAATTTGTACCTGAGCTCAGGTAAAGAAAGTCAAGATCACTTCATAGTAAGCAGTCCACTGGAAGGAGATTCTCTAGACCTTGAATAAGGTAGAGAGTCTTGATTAAAGAAAGGAGGACATCTCATACTTAAAATGCAACATAGATGGTAAAGAAATCTCTGAAAGGAGGGATTCTTCTTCTTCTGTGGAATATTAATCATAAGGTTTCTAAATGGAAAATTCACAGGTGAGTGGAAAATGAACAAAGCTACCAGGAAGCTCTGGGGAGATAAACTAGAACTAAGTGTTTTCTCTGGCATCGTGGGACTCTTCTGCTCTGGGATAAGCCCCAAGTGTCCTGGGCCCTGCCCCAGGGCGAGGGTCCAGCTAGAATCCCCAGGAGATGGCTACACAGACAGGAAGGCAGTAATCCACATCTGATATTTTGAAGACAAAAACTGGCATATGACTGTAGCATTCCTGAATATCCCAACATTTGTAAAAGTATGTCTTGGGAATTCTGGGCCTCACTTTTCCCTTTATTGACTGTGCTCAAATTCACATGTCCAAAGACCACCAGAGTACGATCAGTGAGTGCAGTACTGGAATGACACACAATCCAATTATAATGACTGTCCAGAAGTTAAATTTTTTAGTGATGTGGACAATTCATCTGAAAAGACAACAAAAATAATGAAGGAGAAGGAGGAGGGGGACGCAGGGTAAGGCAGAGGGGGTGGCGCTTCATTCTGGGATGTGATTGAGAAGAAAACCCCAAGAATGACGTTGCCTTTACTGGGAGCTAAAATCCCGCACAATGTTCATTCATTCATTCTCTCATTTACTGTGTCATATCTGCCATGCACAGGGTGAAACATTTAGGTCCTACAATGGTACACAAGGCCCTAGTTTATGAGGACCTTAAACCAGAGAATTCCACAAATGAAAACCTAAGGCACACAAGCACAATTCAGGAAAAGCAGAATTGGAGCCACACTCTTACTGGTTAGCAACAAAGATCACCTCTGATTAAACTATTGTCCCAAGACTTCCTAAGATTTTCTTCTCTCCATCTAATTTAGACCTCCAAGTCAAGACTGGGGTGGATTTAGCCACCATGAACTCCTATGATCCAGCAAGGCTTATTCCAGTTGAATTCTAATGTTGACTCATCTTTCCCTGTTAATTTCTTTCACTTGTGGATAACTTCATGTTTTTTAAAGTGGATATACGTACAGACTGCCCCCATGAAAGTGTAACATAACTGCTAAGTGTCATTACTATTCAAAGGCTTTTTTAGACACCTATTTGCTATTTACAAGGAAGTCCCTGGGTACACATGAAAGGTAGTATCAGTTATGCAGTAACAATAATAAAGAAGACGTGTGTATAAAAGCAACAGCTTTCACTTCTTCCATATTAAAAGCCTTAGCAGTGATTATGATGAACAAAACAGAAAGGGAGAATTTTCTTGTGAAGATGAGGAAATTAATATAATTTGGGGGCTTTGGAGGAGTCAGGGATGTTTAAGCTAGTTATTTTATTTAACATTTCCTGCCTCATTACCTGAGCAAGAGATCACTGTATCTGAATAATCCTGGAATCATTAAGCTTCTTTTTTAGAGAGAGATCCGTGTTTCCCAAACTTTATTATTTGTCAGAATTTTCCTGGTAGGTCTTCTGAGGGCTGCATCCCCTAAGATTCTGATTGAGTAGGTCAGGGGTGGTGCCCCAATTTTGCATTTTTAACAAGTTCCGGGGTAATGTTGCTGCTGGTGGCTTGTGATCACACTTTACGAGCCACTAACGTAGATCAGGGTTTGGCAAGCCCTGGCCTGCTGCTCCTTTTGTAAATAAAGTTCTATTCAAACACAGCCACACCCATCATCTACATATTGTTTGTGGTGGTCTCACACTACAACGGCAGAGTTGAGTAGTTATAATAGAGATCGTTGGGCCCACAGCATTGAACATGTTTACTATTTGGCCCTTTACAGAAAAAGTTTGCTGACTTTGGGTATAGATTATAACCAGAGTCATAGACACTTAGGGCTAAGAGGAACCATCTCTAACTGGATTCTCTATTTAATAAATAAAAAATACCTGCCCATGAAATTGGGAAAAGCTCAGACTGGAGCCCAGGCAGGGCCCTCATTGGCCAGTGCAGGATCCTGGTCAGACTGAAAGACTCCCTTTGGTCAGGAATCATGCTTGAGGTTCTCAGCCGGCAGCTGATTCAGTGGAAAGGCAACACACATGCTACTCCTACCTCCAGATGATAAATCTGAATCTCAAGACTCATGGAGAGGCAAAGCCTGATCCTCTATTTTGTTGGGTGGATGAACCCAAGTGCTGATACCATTTGTTTGGGGCCACAGACACCTTTGAGAATCTGCTAAAAGTTATGGACTTCCTAACCCAGGAACAAGTCTGACACATGTAAAATCTTGCATGCAATATTAAGGGGCTCAATTTTTCCCTGAAGCCCACTCATGAGCAGCAATTTTAGGACCCTAATTTAGCCTACAATAGAGGAAAACATTCAAATCTAGCTTTCTTCTTCTGGTGGCAGATACTCATCTGCCATCCTTCCCCTTTGAGAACGTGAATATCCTTAAGTAAAGTGTAGTGGAATCATCAGCTGCTTACTGAGTATCTATGGCTCTTCCACATTTCCCAGCTCTCTTGCAGTTAGATAAGGCCAAGTGGTTAGGTCTCGGATCAGTCTCTGAGCAGGAATGACATGTATAACTGCTGGGTAGAAGCATTAAAAGCTGGCATATGACTCTCTGGTTCCCTCCTTTTCAACAAAAAAAGGAGGCCCTGTGTTCCAGGTGGTCTGCTACAAGATGGTGGACCTGAAAGCCTGGGTTCCTTAAATGCTGTGTGGAGCAGACGCCCATCCACCACTGAGCTGAGTTAAATACGTTAAATATGCACTGTAAATTAGAAGTAAACCTTTGTCATGTTAAGCCCTTGTAAACTGGGAGTTAATTTGTTGCCACAGCATAAACTAACCTATTCTGAAATACAGGGGGTAAAATCTTAAACTACATGAATCTATGGGACTTCCTTCTTTCCCAACTTTAAGTGTTGGGGCAGCATGAAAATGCTAGTTGCCAAAGAGAGGAACAGTGAAACGGAGGCCAGGATGAGTAGCCCAACTCCCTCCATCTAAGGTACCACTCCTGCAGATGCCAGGAGAGTTGACTGTTGATGATTCACAGCTGCATCCCTAGCTCAAGAGCGCTACCACATCCATGACTAGTTAATGTGGGGGTATAAAGGTACAACCCCCTTCCTCCCATTGGAGAGAACTCTCAGTGGCTGACCCAGCCTCAGAACTCCCGGTAGGATCAACTACGGCCTCTGAGGCAACCACATCAACTCCTTTCTCTGCCCAATCCCACTTCCTTCCCAAGACCATTAGCAGTGTTGTTCCTAAGTGTACTTCCTAAAATCCCCCATGCACACACATCTCCACCTCAGACTGTTTCTGGATAACTCAACGTTAAGACTGGCACTTAGGAAAGGAAAGAATGGGGCAAAAGACGGGCAACAATAAAAATTCTTTGTTGTTTTATTAACCTGGAGGAAACCCAGTGGGAAAGAAGATTGTGGCCTATGACAACTAGGACAGTTTCATATTTTAGTCTAGGAGACTGATGAATTATTCACTCACGTCCATAATCTTCTGTCAATTGTTAGTCAACTGTAAACCAGTCAATAGTGTTCACTACGAAGAATAATAATAACAATAGCTAACACTGACTCTGTGCCAGCTGTATGTAAAAAGACTTTACAAAATAATACAAATAAAAATAAAAAGACTTCACATGCATTAACTTCATTTAATCTTTGCAACAATTCAATAAAGTAGGTACCATTATTATCCCATTTTCCAGATGAGGAAACTAAATAAAGTTAGATGATCTGCTCAAGGTCATGCAGCCAGTAAGCTATGAGGCTGTAAGTAGATCTGTTCTAGGTACTACATTCCACCTTATCCTGGACTCCACCTATTCAGCTGGCAGCATCCCCACCAGGCCAACGCTGTTCCTAAGAAGAGTAACCCAACAAAGTCAGGCTGTGTTTAGGAAGCAAGGAAAGGACGAAGGTGGGAAAAGCAGGAAAGTGTGTACTCTAGGTGGATAGACTAGCATGATAAAACCTCAGTTGAAATATGGTCAGAGGAGCCAATCACAGGAAGAAGATGCCTGGCTGTCTTAGAGAGATGGCAGGTAGAAGAAAGCAGACAGGCAAGCATCTGGGCTCTGGAATCACAGACAAGTATGTAACTTGAGCAAATTACTTAAACTCTCTGAACTTTTAATTCCCCATCTGTAAAAGGGGATAAAAGAAACATCTGAGGATTAACAAGAGGATTAAATGAGAAAAAGCATGTCAAGTGCTTAACCAAGTGCCTGGCACCTAGAGAGCAATACCAATTCATATAGTCACGAGTCTTTTCCTTAACCATGACCAAAAAAGAAAAGAAAAAACAGATTCTCACAATAAGAATTTTTTAAATTTATTTTTAACAATATAATACATGTACATAGTTTGAAAAAGCCAAATAGTTCTATAAGGCCTCCAAAGAAGAACAGCAGTTCCCTGCTTCACCTTCTTTCCAATATTGATTCCTGCTCTCCAGAGGAAACCCTTTCATCTTTTAGTTGTTTCTTTTGGTATTTGCTTCTATGTTTCTAACTAGTCTGCTTTTCTTTGTGTTTCTTGATTTTCTTTTTTTTAAGTATATTATCCATTGATTTCACCCTATGGAAAATGAGGATTCAGATCTCTTACAATGCTAAGCATGTGCATGTGTGTGCACACATGTCATTCTTTTGATAGAGTTATACCGCAATTTTTTCTTAAAATGATACTTACTGTTTACAATGTAACTATATTATAATTATATTAACATTTCAACACATAAGCCTTGTGGTTTATTATAATTATAGTTCTTTTCTTGCACAACTTTTGGTCTTTCCAGGAGTTGGTAATGTCCTTGTTTTTTTCTTCTTGGTTTTCTACATATCTAACATTAATATATTCCCAAATTCTCTGCCACATTTATCAATTTCTTATGAATACATTTAAATGCATCAAATTATATATCCTATATATATATTTTTTTTCCTCAGAGACATCTGGATCCCTATGTCTTATTGCTCCAAACTAGACTGGGTTTCTATTTTAAGCCTTCTGCCCAGCAGTCATCCTGAGGTGTCTCTTCCCTATTATCCTGAAAATTCAATTTGCCTCCTTCTAGTGTTAAATCATCTATATCCTAGATTTTTATCTCTTCTTTTTTAGATTATTCCATCTTTATTAGTAGAATACACCCTTCAATAACTTTCTGAGAAAAGGTACAGGGGAGGTAAATCCTACCCTCATGCTTAAGCAACAATTTGACTGGTTACTAAGTTCTACATTGGAAATAATTTTTGCTCAACATTTATTGTTTTCTAGTTTCCAGAACTGTTGAGAAAGCTGAGGCTGATTGAGACCGTTTTCCTCTCTGAAATTTTTAATCCCTATTTAAATGAAATTTCTGCCATATTCACTTCTTGCCTGGGTATTTGGGGGACATTCTTCAACTTGAATAATCTTTTCAAATAGCACTGTACTCTTATTTCATGAATGTGGCATATTCCCGTGTCTCTCTGTGTATTTTAATTTTGTTTTTGTATTTTCTTCTTTCTTCACTGTTTCTACCTCCTCTGGGTTCTTTTTTCCTCTTTGTTCCTATCATCAAGGCAAAAGTTTCATTAAATGTCTGAGGGGACATTGTTTATTTATATTTTAAAATGAAACCTTTTTAAAAATCCATTGGAAGTTCTGTGTGAGGTGATCTCTGTATTCAGAAGGGGACCTGATTGTGTCTTTGGGATCTCAGCTGACAGCATCTGTAGATCTTTCCTCTTGGAATGATCAACTTCCTCAGAAAGGACTCTTCCAGTCTCTAGCCTGGAGATGATAAGCCTGGTCAACAATGTTCCCCATCCAAGTGGCAGACAAGGGCAAGGAGGTCTCACCATTTAGTACTCAGACTTCATTTAATGCCCATATGCATGGAACAGTAACCCTCACTCAGCTGTGCCTGATTCCCCACATCAGCACCTGTTCAGCCTCTCCAGAGCTCCAAGCTTCTGAAGCAGTCGGGCAAAGAGGTCTTCATGTGAAGGACAGAGTGGGGGAATCTAGAGGATCAACTGACTTTTATGCAACTTCCAACTAGTTCTGTTCCCAGCCCTACCCATCCCCACACCCTCAGAGACAGTCAGTGGCAGAATCTTTCTTGTTCTAGCACCTCACACTGGCTCAGTTCTTGACTTTGCCTTTTGTAGACATGTAGCTCCATTCTTCTGTCTTCCACTAAATCTGTTACCATCAGTCCAGTTGTTTCCCAGCCCCCAAAATTTTGTTGACATTTCTTATCTGCCATCACCTCCTCTACTGTCTGTTGTCCTTATGACTTTATGCTCTCTTATATCTAAACCATCATTTTAGTAAGGCTTTGAGAGAGAGCAGAAAAAAACCCACGTGTTTAGCCACCGTGTTTCTGAATTACGTCTTGGTGTTAGACGCCTTTGGTGAACCACTTCCATTCAATCACTGGGGTATTTGATCTCTAAAATGCTAAGGAATAATTACAACTGACCTACCCAGTGGAGTATCAGAGGGGAAGGCAAACAAACAGTGTAAACCCTTCAATAAACCATAAGACATGCTGTGATTAAAATGCACACAGGAATCTGTACAGTGGGTGCAAGCACAGATCAACCTCAGCAAACGACCTCATGCGTCCTATTTTGGATGACTGAAGAAAACTGATGGCAACGATACACGTACTGCTCCAGCTACTGAGGCTGTTCCATGGACTGGCTGTTCCGTGTCTCCTGGTTTCATTCTCTCTATCATCTTCATGCCAGCATTACCAATTTGGGTGAGACCTGGGTTCATTAGATATTCAAGCAGCATTTGTTTATCCTGGGAGTGAAACGGAGTAAGGTTCATGTAGCTTCATCTTAATGAAAGTTTATTATGTTGTAAATCTGATGTAACTTCAGGGGCTTGCCGCCTTGCATGACAGATGCATTATCTGGCCTAGGAATTGTAAGGAGTGACTTCATAATGTACTCACCACAAATTCCGATATTGGATAGACTTACTCTATAAATCTGCTGCCTAAATACTCTGTTTTCCAAACAACCCAATCCAAAAATGGGCAGAAGACCTAAATAGACATTTCTCCAAAGAAGATATACAGATTGCCAATAAACACATGAAAGAATGCTCAACATCACTAATCATTAGAGAAATGAAAATCAAAACTACAATGAGATATCATCTCACACCAATCAGAATGGCCATCATTAAAAAATCTAGAAACAATAAATGCTGGAGAGGGTGTGGAGAAAAGGGAACACTCTTGCACTGTTGATGGGAACGTAAATTGATACAGCCACTGTGGAGAACAGTATGGAGGTTCCTTAAAAAACTAAAAATAGAACTACCATATGACCCAGCAATCCCACTACTGGGCATATACCCTGAGAAAACCATAATTCAAAAAGAGTCATGTACCAAAATGTTCATTGCAGCTCTATTTACAATAGCCAGGACATGGAAGTAACCTAAGTGTTCATCAAGAGATGAATGGATAAAGAAGATGCGGCACATATATACAATGGAATATTACTCAGCCATAAAAAGAAACGAAATTGAGTTATTTGTAGTGAGGTGGATGGACCTAGAGTCTGTCATACAGAGTGAAGTAAGTCACAAAGAGAAAAACAAATACCGTATGCTAACACATATACATGGAATCTAAGAAAAAAAGGTCATGAAGAACCTAGGGGTAAGATGGGAATAAAGACACAGACCTACTAGAGAATGGACTTGAGGACATGGGGAGGAGGAAGGGTAAGCTGTGACAAAGTGAGAGAATGGCATGGACATATATACACTACCAAACGTAAAATAGATAGCTAGTGGGAAGCAGCCACATAGCACAGGGAGATCAGCTCGGTGGTTTGTGACCACCTGGAGGGGTGGGATAGGGAGGGTGGGGGGAGGGAGACGCAAGAGGGAAGAGATATGGGAACATATGTATATGTATAACTGATTCACTTTGTTATAAAGCAGAAACTA
Source organism: Tursiops truncatus (assembly GCF_011762595.2). Classification (NCBI taxonomy): domain Eukaryota; kingdom Metazoa; phylum Chordata; class Mammalia; order Artiodactyla; family Delphinidae; genus Tursiops; species Tursiops truncatus. The sequence continues at coordinate 16,424,827 of NC_047052.1, forward strand.
ACACACCATTGTAAAGCAATTTTACTCCAATAAAGATGTTAAAAAAAATGTAAGTGATCAAAATATAAAAAAATAAATACTCTGTTTTCTTAAACTGTGTATATGTGTGTATATGTATGTTCACACGTGTGCTCTGTGTGTGTGTGTGTGTGTGTGTATATATATTTTTTTCCTTTTTTTAAATCAGCCAGGGGCCCAGCAGAAAGCAATTTGCACACACTCAAATGGGGTAACTAAGAAAAGTTTAAAGAAGAAACTATTTGCAGAGGTGTGAGTTTGGTTTAGGGAAGCCCAGAAGAGGCAGTGAAGCACCCTAGAGGTAGCAAGAGCACAAGCCAATACCACTCCCAGGCCTGAAGGTGCCAAGACAGGGTGGGGTTGCCGAAACCTGGCAAGACCAATGGCTGTAGGAGAGGGCTGCAGACTGGAGCTCTTGTCTTCAGTAGAGAAATGGAATCAATTCTGAGCCAGAAATGGAGGGAGCCAGAGGGATAAATACCAGAACCTCTCTCCTCCTGCCACCCATTCTTCTACTGAGCCTCCTATTACTCACAGCAAAGTAGAAGCTGCAGGACAATGAGGGAGGTATTGCAGTCATAAAGGTCATCTGTCCTCTAAGGCACAATGAGAGGGGTAGAGAGTATTTTATATATATATACTATATATATATATATATATATATATATATAAACATATATTTTATATATATATATATGGAATTTTGTATCCTTGGGCCCCTCTGAAGATATAGGAATGACGGAGTCAGGGCTAGAGGTAAGTGAATGCCCATGTCATAAAGTGACTTTACAATAGGCTAATACTGTTATGTTTTACACCATTATTTTTTGTTTGTTATATGTTTGCTTTGCCCATTAGGTTGTAAGTTCCTAGAGAGCAGGGGGCATGCTCTTTTGTGTTCCAGACCAGTGCTTAGCACACAGAGACCCAGTAAGGAAGGAATTTATAGAAATCACACCAGCGAGTGACTTCGGTTTCTCCATCTACAAAATGGGAACGCAGGGAATGGGGAAAGATACTTAACTACATTACTCCAAAGGCTGTAATCTGTGTGGTCCAAATACAGTGACATCTGGAATAAAAAGTACTAGAAGGCATTTCAAATATTATAATAATTTTACTGCTACTCTTACAGACATATCCAAATAGGATCATATGTTCGGGGCACGTCTGGATCATAACAGAGTAGCCTATCTGTTCTGTAATAAATGCATTGCCAGGCAGCAACTGTGCAGTTAAAACATAATCAGTCAACAGAATATGCTTCTTAGGCCTCAAAAATTTCTCTCTCTCTCTTTCTCTCTTTCTCCCTTTCGAAAATGGACGCTCAAGCCCTAGGCAACATAACCACTGAGGTTTTATTATAAAATACATTTCAAAATAATGGTTGCAAGTCTTGGAAGCAAAGAAGAAGATGAAAAAGAAGTAAACAAGGCCTTTTTCTCCTACTAAATGATAAATTAAAAGCAACACTTTGCTGTTCTGCCTCATTTATTATTGCATTGCACTCTCACCACTAGAGTTAAGGTTGTGTCAGCGTTTCCATTATAAACCCCTATTTTCAAGGGTTTATCATTCAGCCATAATAATTTGCTCCAGGCTGAAACTTTCCATGCAAAAGGTCTCATTGTAGGACCAAACTTAGGACAAATTTAAAGGAGGAAGAATTGAGTTGACTGGTCTGAGGTTAAAAATGGAAACAAAATTGTCCTAATTTGTTGGCCCTTCTCTCAACTTCAGAATGCATCTTCAATCTTAGAGAAACCTGAAACACCAAAAGGAGATGAGAACGTGCGTATAGTTTTTTACTCCTTTGTGAAAACAGTCACTATCGGCACAAAGTAGCAGTAGATACAGATATATTAAAAGCCAACTTACACCATACACTCCTGTGTTTATAATTTACATATTGCTACTGATTTACAAAACTAGATCACTTGCCTGGGTATCTGTTCTTTGGTTAGCTTTTCTTTTATAACAATTCCTGTAAAGTGTAAAGGATGGACATGTGTGACTCAGCCACAGAGAGCTCAGTATTTCTGAACGTGAACGTTATTTTCTGCCATTACACCTCTCTTTCCACCTCAAAGGGTATAATCTACAAAGTAACTATTTCTATGCCCGTGTCCCAACTCCAAAGAAGTTCTAGGCGTCTTCTTCTACGGCATCATTCTGCCTCTGTGTACACTTGAGTCCCAAATCCAAGCCTTATTCCAGCGGTGGTTGTTAATCTTCAGTACAGGTTTATTTTTCTGGCAGGTTAAGCTGTATCCAAGATGTCATTAGACAGACACCAGCTTACAAAGTGGACTATTGAGTTCAGGGTGCCAGTAATGCTCAGCAGAAATTACAAAACTCATTTCAAAAACCAGAAAAACAATTTTGCATTGGCATCGTCCACAAGTCAGAACTGGAGAGGCCCACATGCCTTATAAGTTAAGAGTGTCTTTCAGATGCCACGTTTCAAGACTTGTTGAGCTAAGCTTCCACTCCAACATCTGTTTAGGCTGATAGAGCTCTGTGGACTTAACTCCTGGACTTGAAGCCAAATCTATCGATCTGTGGTTCTTAATCTTCAGCGTGCATCAGAATTAGCCTACCACCAGAGGCTCTGATTCAATCGGTCCACAGGCCAAGAATTTACATTTCTAACAAGTCTGCAGGTGATGCTGCTGCTGCTGGTGTGGGGACTACAGTTGCAAACCACTGGTGTGTATCTTTCAAATGTGTATTAGTGAAAATAAATGGATGTTATAGTATTCTACATGGCATAGTATTCTTAAGTACTGTCTTCTCAGGGCTTTTCAAAGTATCTTAAAATGAAGTCATTCAAGCTCCTAGAACCCTGTAATGGTATAATGATCTGTAGTTTACAGATGGGAGAATTAAGGGCAAGAGCTTTGTCTAATACCAGACAATAAATCAAGAGCAGAGCCAGGATGAAGAATCAAAATTCCAGACTCCTAATTCCACAGTCCAGGTGTGTTCTGACCTATGCTGGCCAAGTGGCCATTCTTTATAACATGAAATAACAGCATGTGCTGGCCACAGATGATTTTAAATGGAATCAATATGCAGCATGAAAACTGACCATTTTTATAGCCATGCAGTATAAAGATCTACCTTATACCTTCACTCACTTTGTTTCAGTAATTGAAAAGTATACCTTAAGAAATGCAAACATGAATATGGGGAAATGGGCTCTTATTTCTAGGGGTAGCGACCATGTGAGTCCAATGTAACCACAAGGAAGCACCAAGAAAAGTCCCCCTCCACCAACAAAAATAGCGAGGTAGCAATAAGCATCATCTTATCTCACTACAGCAACCAAGAAAGGAGCTGGCGATACTAAATCACAGAAGTAATGTGAGGGGGAAAAGAAAAAGACAACTGCGGACAAAATAAGAAGGGAAAGTTTTATTAATTCTAAATACGGTTTCCCCATTGGGTTTACACTAGCATTTGTCCTAATAGGTTCCAGATGTTCAGCCGTCCTGTAAGTAGCTACCTAGGATAAAACAGTAGCTTGCCTCCTTTAAGTTAAGAAGGTGAAATTGTGGACCTCAGGGCTGATTTACAGTTTAGTTAAATCAGAGCCCACAGCATGAAGGAACAGATCGGCAAGCAGTGGGTGAAGGTGAAAATAATTGTTAGAAAAGGCTGGCGGCTCAAGAGTTAATACCAACCTTTCCTTTGAATGCAGCCTTCTGTAGTAGCTAATGAAGGTAATGAAATATGACATGTAGTTTGGCCCTTGACCATGGAGTGCACCCCCCTCCCCTCTGTGCTGCGAACAAAGCCAAAACAGATGTAGCGACTTCTGTATGGTTTGGGGTTGACGTTTGTTACACAGAGCAGGTCACCATGTACATTCCCAGAACGTTTGCTTCTGACACATGCGGCATTATCTGAGAAAGATGCTGCCTTTGTTTGTGAGGTGGGGAGAGAAGAGAGGGGCAGAGAGAGCAGACAGGGGGACTTGAGCCTCTATGAAAATTCAGCCAAATTCCCCTCCTGTTCTTTGCTCTGGTTCTCAGCCATCATGCGCCTGCCCATCCCCTCCCCTTGACTCTCTCTAAAATGGAAAAACAAAAAAAACGTTCTGTCCTTTAGGGGGAATAAAGAGGCAGCTTTCCTTCAGCAAAGGAGCTTTCAACAAGACTGGATTTTATAGAAAAATCTCCCTGTACATTGACCGCTGGCCAATCTTTTAACATTAAAAGAAAGGGAACAATAACGGGTATACTACACCCAAGGATGGCTTGGATTCTTATTTCTGAAAGTCACCTATGCTGATCACAGTTGATAATGAACAGGCAGAATCTCCTTGGCAAACAACATCAATATTTTAGCTTCTCTGACTTTTGTCAGTATCTGTGCCTGGTATCCCCATGCAAGCGGACAGGTCTCAGATGAATGTATGCTTCTTGCAATAAAAAGCACTTGGCTTGGCTATGCTGCTAATCCTAATTGCAGCTGTACTGGATCCAGCTTTTCTGCTCTTGAGGGCCACTGGACTATTTAGCTGTTTGATTTTTTCCCCCCTAGGGATCTCACTCAAGTGGTTTTCTTTAAAGAAAATTTCATCAAGTCTTGGCCTAATACAGCATCTATTCTTTCCAAAAGATCAGATCTTCAGCAAAGTTAGGGCAGAAAAGAGGAGGAGAAGCAAGAGTCCTCTTGACAACTGATAGCCTGTTTCAAGTGTTATTTATCATTCTCAGCAGAAACACTGACATGTGCCTTTTGAAAGGGGATACTGTACCTTTAACCTTGAATATGAACGCATTCTTAATTTGGGATGCAAGCTGAGGTTCAAAAACGGATAGCCTTTGGGTGGTGGTTGGGGGGAGGGGTGTGGCTGGATTTATTTATGAGACATGTGGAAAATTTTGACATCACAGGCTAGAGCCATTATTCACTTGTTACATGACACAAGATTGGCTCTTTTAATGCAGCAACATCACATAAAAAAAATTTGATTTTGTCCTCTGACAGCAGGCTGGTCCTCTGCTGCTCACTACCCACTCACCCCCCAAAATGTAATCTTTTTAGGTTAAAGGCCACATGAAAGTGATTTAAGCAGGCTACAGCTTTCATCAGATCCCGGAAAACTGGGTTTGGACCGAGCTCCCTCATTAACAACAAGCTGCAGGAGGGTGGGGACCGAGGGCTAATTGGGAAGGAGGCTCTTCTGTAATGGGGTCCCCCAGCCCACCCTGAGCCCCTTTCAGCCCTTCACCAGAAGAGCCGTTTCCTATGGCGGGGTAAGATATTGACAGCGACTCAAATCCGCTCATCAACTTTAAGAACAATTCACTTCTGAAGCATATTAGCCCAGACCTTTCTCCAATCATGCAAAGACGTCTGAGGGCTAATGAGAATCTGACCTGGAGAGTATAAGACACCCAACACCTTCAGGATGTGTCATCCTTTATTCAAAGCTTTCTTGCCCCCACGACTGCATTTTATGACCAGGAGAAAATCCTGGGAAGCTCAGGGACCCCATTTGCAAATGAGGGAACTGAAACTCTGAAAGAGTGGCCTGAGGTCATACACATACAAGTGGCTGATATATGACCGGAACCTAGACCTTCTGACCTAAAGACCTCTCATCTTTCCTCTTCAGCCAATTTTTCTATACCTTTTCTGCACCTAGTAGAAGCCTGTGGAGGGCCGGGAACTATATTGGGTGCTTTTATCTCATTTACAGAGTTTAATATTGCACAGAAATTTCTGTCATCATACATCCCACATCCAAACCTTGTGCCTTTAGTGCTGGAATAATGTCACAGGGTCCAAAGTTCTGAGTTCAGTTCCTAGGCAAAGGGAAAGAGGCTGCCTCGTGTCTTCATCACACAAAAATATTGTCTCTAAAGCTCCTGCCTTCCCAAGCTATTATAAGCACACCCAGGACTGAGTGGTTACATTTTTATTGGCAACAAAAGAGTGAGTCCATTGAAGAGCAAGCTCAATGTATGTAATAAGCACTGGCTCGAGTGAACGCGCACCCTGAGCTGAATCCTCTGGGCATCAGGAGCTGCTGGCCAAAGGACAGTGGGAGTGGGGAGAGGCTGCAGGCTCTGACTGCAGGGAGGAGGCTGGGAGGAAGGGCAGATACCCTGAGCATCTGGCTTGGATACACATGTCAGGAAAACTCTACCCAGAGTCCAGAGATTATCCCCATGACCCTGCTTTGTCTGGAAATCTCATCGCTTGAGTAAAGTAGGCTCCTTGTCTTCATTTAGAAGACCATCTGCTAAGGTAGCCAAGGCAGGCTGTTCAACAGCTTATATTGTCACATTCAAGGCTAAGATCTGAGACACAGTCTCAAGCAAGTTGCCAGCCAGAGCCAATCTTAACCGGTTTTTGATGAGCATGGAATCAAAGCCTTGTTTGGCGAGACGTGAAAGCAACAGAGCATCTTTCTATGTTATGAAAACCCCAATTACGCCCACCAAGAGTGACACGATATGTGAGCTGTCCTATAAGATCTTAAAGAGGAGGGATCACTGCCACTTCTGCTGCGCTTCCAAAATGACCCGTTCCCCGCTTTGATATTGATGATTAATCCTTTAACTAGCCCAGAACTGCATCAGGAACTTCATTCTTTGACAACAAATGTTAAAAAGTTTGAGTTACGAGATTCTTCTCAGTATGATTGAAATGTAATCCTGAGTATGATTGAAATGTAATCCTGCCTGGAGACAGGGGGATGCAGTAGATGACCTCTCCTGCTTCCATCAGGCTTTGCCTTGTGCTGCTGATACAACCTGGACCCTATGAAACTGCCAATATATGAATGCTTTTGATCTACAAAATAGGCAAATTCACAGATTTCAACCTAATATATTTCTGAGTTTGATATATAGACAAGTTTAACATACAACCCTTGCATGAATCACAGCAAATGAGAAACAGCACAGCTAAGAGCATTATTTCCAGTAGAAACACTTGTTATATAATCCCACGAGCATATTATGTAACAGTTGTCTAATTTTCTTTTGCTTCTAAAATGCAAAGAATAGTGACATTTTTTATTATCCATGCTCAGAAAAAAAAGATTAACAAAAAAATACAAAATATTACCAAAACCATTAAACCTTTTGCACAGTCATTGCCAATCTAGCGATGAAGATGAAGTCTAAAAGACAAGCAGACAGAGTTGGAAGAACTGAGTCCATACAACTCGAGGTGCCCTGACAATATGAAAGAAAAGAAATGTTGCTGGTAGCAAAGGAATTAACCAATCTCCTCATATTCTCACTGTTCCTTCTAATAGCCCATCATGCAAGGAAAACAGCCCAGGCGGTGGAAAATTGCTGTTTTCCAATAAGAAAGACCAACCACAGCTGTGTAGTTTTTATTTCAGAATGAGCACACATCACACGAGAAGGGAAATGCTACCAGGATCTACAAGTCACCCAATGCCACTGAAAAGAGGTAAGGACCCGACACAGTTATAAGCTTTAGAGTGTCTTGCAAGGCTGTGGCCACCTCTACAGATCCTAGCGATTGGAGTGCATGACAGGGCATCAGCAGCTCAAGGTCAGCCAGAGGTTATGGCATCTCTGCCGACGGACTCCATAGTAGTCCAGATAATGCATTCTTGGGAAAGTGGGGATACCTACATAAAGAGATGGGGGAAGGGACCAAAAACTGGCTCACAGCCTGTTCATGAAATCCTCTGGGTAAAACCATTTTAACCCCTGCCTTGCTGGGGCTTTAACATGTCTTCGATCCTATGTGATAAAGACTTTCCAGATGAAGAAATGTTACATAGAGAAAAACAGCTAAACACTCTCAATGCAGGCTGGTTGTAGCAGCCAATGGAGAGGGAGAAATAGTCCAAATTTTAAAGAACCAGGTCACACATTTGATGTGGCCTCATGACCTGCTCCTACAAGGCCGCAACCTTCACTGAACAATGTTTGTCGATCTCCAGAAATGACAAAAGGCATGGGACCCAGGAGCCCACCTGGGGCTGCTGGTTGAAAGTGTAGAGTTGTCATAAAAACAGAAAGTTAGTTATTCAGAGTTTAAGTCCCAGGGAGGCCAGTGGCAAACATAAATCAGAGATGGCTGAAATTTTCTAGTCTGATTCACTGTGTGACAATGAAATGCAGAAACCAACCAGTACAGAAATATGGACAGGAACAGAACTGGACCTACACTGATAGGGTAGCGAAAGAGCTCTGGAGAAGTCAGGGAACCTGCACTCTATTTCTGGCTCTCTATTTCTGACCCTCAGTTTCTTCATCTGAAAACTGGGATTACAGGAATTACTGTGTGGATTAAATATGCAAATGTATAAGCAAAGCACGCTGAAAACTTTTAATAGCTATAAGGTATTAACGTCACTGCTATCATTATAATGTTGAGACCAATCATACATTCAAGACTGGGTTCTCTTGCTTGTCACTATTTACACGATGGGTTAGAAAAAAATCTGATTCAGCTGGCATAAGAATTCCTTGTACAGAGGGAATGGTCTTTTTAAGGAAAATATCCTTGATAAGGTGCTTGAGGGGAAAGTGAGACCTTGAGGGCATGAGTCAGAAGGAAACAAAGGAGGTAGCTATACTGAAATGCATACAAAACTGATAGGAATTTGGGTGAGGGGAGAGGTGGGGGGTGCAGGTGAGGAAAGAAGAAAGGAGGAGGAGGAAAGAGTCTTGCAAAAAAGTAGGAAATGGGAACTCAAGTTGAAAAGGGGGCCAAATGGCGATATGTAAATGCTCCTGCCCTACCAAAATGTCAGTAGTCTTCACACCACCCACTCACACACACACACACACACACACACACACACACACACCCCTTGTATGAGTGGTTTACCTGAGGGAAATTAAGGAAGATGCCTGAGTTCTCAGCTATATCAAACATCACAGACAGCAGAAGGGCATCGAGACAATTTCCAAGATGAACTGATTCAGCACAAGCAGAACGTGGAAGCAAGAGGTAACCGCAAAGATGCTTCAGCCCTTTGGAAATCTGCAGAAGTATTGTAAAGGCATGATATTAACATGGAGCATATTTGGAGCGGGTGGGAGTTTAGAGATTTTTGGACACTAAAACCCTACCTGATGTCTGAGTTACAAATGGTGTGCTAATATTAAATAATCAGAAACATAACTTCCAGAATGCAACAAACTCTCTCTACGTCCAATGCCCCACAAAGGAAGCTGCTCTGAGTACCAACTGTCTTCAAAGCTTCCCCTGAGTCTGATGTGTCTATTTAAAATCAGAGTAGAGTGTAGAAGCAAGCCAGTGTCTAGACCTTGATGAAGGCTGTACTACTCCAGAGGTACCAACCAGGTAAGGCCGGAATACTCCTCTTTTCTTATAGGAATCTTGAATCTGCACCCAACACTCAGGCTGCTTTGAGAGACATACTTCCTCTCTGACCCTCAGTCTCTTTATCTAAAAATGGCACTGACCAAATAGCCACTTCAAAGGGTTGATATAATGATTAAATGAGAAACAGCTACAAAAGTGTTTTTGAAAATGGTAAGATACTATGAAAGTGTAAATGTTGTAGGTCCTTTTTAAAAGCTGATAGATGAATTCCTAAGTAGGCCCGTATTGTGAGAGCAAACATCAAGCATTTAGGATGTGGCTGTAAAGCATCCAGATACAGAGCTCATATTGCGGTAGGTTTCTTTGACCTTCCCTTTGGGGCAGCATTCTCATTCGTAAAGGTGCTAAGAGGGGAGAAATGCTCATTTTGCTTGGGATGTTGATACCCAGGCTTCTTTCACATCTGTTGCTTCTGTGGATCCTGTTAGGATAGCTAAAAATCCACACAGAACTTCCCAGGGGAAGAAAACAGCCTCCTCCCTTCCTTTCAGGAAGAAAAGGGACACAGAAAAACAACTCAATTTTGGCTACAGTTCTGTCTTGAAATCTCCCAGCAGATTAGGAAACAGAAAAGGATAAAACCCAAAGATGATCTCCTGTCTCCAGGTTTTGAACTTCCAGCTAAAGTGTGAAGGCTGCGGGAAAGGAAAAAAATTTCATTCTCTGAATTAAAAGAATCAAAAGACCCAATATTGATTTTTGTCCATCATTACCAAATATGCACAATAACAACAACAGCTTAGTACAGAAATCATCATTGAGAAGATTATTACAGTCTCATAAGTCACATGAATGTACTTATTAGGGGCTATTATTGTGGTGCAGGCGAATTCTTTGTTGGATCATAAATTATTATTGTAATTTATGATCTGCTTTTTTTCCTTCTTCTTATTCCTCTTTCCGCCTGTTCTGAAGCCCATCTATGAATTCTATTCATGCCAGATAAAATCAAAACAATGAAACATCAGGGCTCCTCCAGGACAGCAGCCCCTGGTGCTTGCTCAGCTGGCTTCACATCTCACGTGACCGCAACAATGTCGGCCTCTGAGCTGCCCACCTCCAGCTGCCCCCGGGGAATCAGGTAGCTTCTGAGCTGAAGTCCATACTACATCTACAGCCAAAGGAAAACATGTCCATCCTCCCTTGGGAGAGCAGGCCACAGGGAAGGGACACTTCGCTTTCTGAAGATGACTTCTGACACACTGACTCTATAAAAGGCCAATCAGCTGGTGGGTCTAGTTCTTCGGCCACTTGCGAGCCCTGGCAGTTATAAACCCAGGGCTTCTCCCTTCAGAGTGAAATAACTACAATCTCTACAATAATGAACAAAACCAACATCAGTGACACTGCCTGGAAATGAATGTTACCACTTGGATTCTAATAAAACAGAAGTTGAACAAGCTGTACTAGGTGCTTTTTATTTGTACATATATTCAATTATATGGCATATGTTTTTAGCAAAACTGTTAAAAAGGGATTTATTTTCAGTGGGCTGCATCTTTTATCCCCACCAGTAAAACGAAATCTTAGTCATTTTTCAGGTCCCTACCTCTGGTACCTTAACAATCCAAATCAGATCAGTACAATCCTACAAATATTTATTAAGCCCCAGCATAGGGAAGGACAAATACATAATTTCTGAATGAATAAACAAGACAACATAGTCCCCCTTGGCTGGGAGGCAGGTTAAAGGGGTAAGTATATGTGAGTGTGGCAACAGATCCTGTTCCCCAATAGATACTGGTCCCCCAAAAGAGCTGGTCTTCAATCTTTACTATTCACTGAAAATATCACTCCTGCAAATAGATGCCTCAACCAGAAGGGGCATATGACAGTAGAGGGAGGGCTAGACCAGAAAATCAGGGCATACGGATTCAAGTTGTGGCACATCACTTCATTTCCCTGTGCTTCCATTTCCACGGCTGTGAAATAGGTGGAGACGGCCAAGTTCTTCCTCTAAACTCGGGCTCTGAATCACCTTAGGAGTTCCAGGCATGGTCAGTGTCCCAGTAATATGATGATACACATGCTGATGGGTCCATTTGACCCTGTTTTTATTTACCAGAATCTACATACAAATCCTATTATAGTTGTGACTGTAGTTGTCATAAATCCACAAAGACTATTAGTGTACATCAATGTGCTGTGAGACTTGAATGTGTCCATTTTACTTCTCTCTTCCTCAGTTTTCTTGCCTGAACTTTCTTGTAGCTCTAATGTTCCAGCTTTCTCTGATAGCTTAGTCACAAGGACAGGGAAAATGTGTATGAAAATCCACACATTCAGATCTATCCTTATCACTAGAGAAACAGTTCACCTAAGAGCCTGCCTCCTTCTAAATTCATCCCTGTTTATGAAAGACAGAACATTAGTCCTGTCAAGGGGAACAAATTACTCAGTTACCGTGGAGACATGCTGAAGTCCTCAAAGCCCAGGACTGTGCCCTAAAAATATGACAGATGCAAAATAAATGGCATATTTTAATTAAATTGATTATGTATAAAATCCAGTTCCCAGGATGCAGGACCAAGGTGTCAGACTTCTCATGACCCCTTCAGAGAAGGGGGCCAAACAGAGACAAAGCGAAGGCAATGAGAGATACGATTCCACAGGGAAGGGCTGAGCTAGTGTGCCCCATGACAAACTCTGGATATTTGGCTATGGACGAGTCCTAGAGTGAGAAATGGCCTTGGGATATTAGGAAACACCAAATTATTTCTTAATGACCACTACTTTCAGTAATCTCATGTTGAGTTTCAGAGCGTCCCAGCAGAAGGATGCTGGGCATTGATGATAGGACACAAGGTCCGTGTCTGGCAGGTAAAAACCTACATTAAAATCAGGGAGAAGAGTGAGAAGGGAAAGGGTAATGCAAATGGCATCTTGGTCTCAAGTGCATGGCAGCAACAGACCCTGAAATGTTACATTGTAGCCACAAAGCATCAAAAATGGACCATGCTCTCTGCCCCAAAGACCCTGGCTCATCAGGCTCATGTTTTTGATGAGCACCACATCCAAAAGGTTGACGAGAAATGTTTTCTAAGCAAGACAAAAAAAACAAAGAAATAAAAATAAGCAGATATATGTATCTGCAAGATGATACATGTTGTATTCTTATACATAACCAAAGCATTATTATTTCTAATACACAAAAAGCTTTTAAAAGTCAAGAAGAAAAAGAAAACACTGTAGAAAAACAGGCAAGGGATCTGAATAAGAACTTATAGTATGGGAAAGGCAAATGTCTAATAAATGTATGAAAGATGCCCAACCCCAGGGATGGTCAGGTAAATGCAATTAAAGCAACAATGAACTGTCACTGTTGAAGTACTATTATTGTCTTTGTTGACAAAACTTAAAAATATTAATGACATCCAGTGCTGGGGATGATATTAGGGTCAAAAGTACTCCCATGTATTTCTGAATACAAATTGTTACATTTTTGAAGGTAATCAAGTCATGCCTATTAAAGATTAAAAATTCATTTACCCTTTGACATAATAAATATCAGAATCTACTGAACATTTATCAGAATCCACTGAACAGAAATAAAAGCACCAATATATAAAAATATGTATGAGGATGTTTATTTAAAGAATAACTATTATAGAAAAAAATCTTGATTCGCCTAAAGGTCTATGATTAAGGAAAATGGGTGGCTACATTCTGTTATACCAATTCTATAAAAAAATTATGAACTTACTAGAAATAATAAGACCTAGAAAAATGTTTATTATACATTAGCAAGTTTTAAGAAGTACACTGCAGGGTAGTGTGTGTGATATAATGTCATCTTTGTAAAATAAAAGTAAAGTCTTCCTGTGTGTACAAAGATAATGCTACAGAAAGATATCCATCGAACTACTGGAAGATTAATTACAAGCGGTGGTAGGAATAAAGAGGAAGAGTGGAGCATTAAATATTTTTCCTTTACACATATTTATATATTGAATACCTCTGTTTTATTTGACTTGCTACAATAAGGACATCATAAAACCACAGCAATAAAATAGGAATGGTAAAACAAATGACAGCAAAAAGCTACACCAAGTTCTAGCAGCTTTTCCATAAGGATCTATGGATTTTAAACCAATCAAGCATAGCCCCATGGCCCCGCATGGCACCTCTCACATAGTTGATACTCAGTAAATATTGAATGAATGAACATTCGACATTCAAAAAGATTTACTGAATGTGGTTGGAAGAAGGTGTAATTTCAGGATCCAAGGAAAGCTTCATCCTCACCCCTCCCATCTCCATCCTTCAAAAAACAACAGCTTAGTATCTGGAAAATTATTTGATATAATTTACAACCCTCAGAGGCCCATTAGAAGCTTCCAGCATCACAGCAAATGTGAATCTCACTGAAAAATATGTGGGTCTTGTACAATGCCTGGGCCCACCTGGGAGAAATGCAGCTGCTTCTATTTCATTTGAGGGGAAAGAAAGTGAATTCTTCACCTTTCTATCATACTGTAACATCACTGAAAAGCCATTTTGAGCCTTTCTCCAAACTCTATGCAATCTTATAAGGCCAAAACACTAAAGACACATAGACACACACACACACACACACACACACACACACACACACACACACAAATATATGTTTATTTGTGGCTTTAATTCTTAAACAACTGAGTATACTTAATGTCAGCATTTTGTCTGCCACTTCTCTGTGTCTGAGGAAATACCCTGTCTGTAACTCTATCATGGCACCTGCAAAGCTTTTTCATAAATACCTGTTTATATATCTGTATCTATGTGTGTATCTATCTCCCCATCAAGACTGCTACATCCTAGAAGGAAAGACTATGATGTCTTCATCTTTGCACACTGTAGACACTCAACCTCTGTGCATTGAATGGATGGATGGGTGAAAATCATTTACTGTTCCTCGACTTATGCAGCAAATTAACTGAGCAACTATGATGTGCTGGGCACTGCTCCAGCAGTGGGATATAGCAAGGGACTGAAGACTAAAGTCCCTGCCTTCATCAAGCTTACAGCCTAGTGGGGGTCAGACAACAAGCTGATACATTTGTAATACAATGCCCTGTGGAAAAAAAGTACAGCAGAGTAAGGAGACAGAGGGTGACAGGGGAAGTTCTTTAGCTCAGGTGGTCAGAGAAGGCCTCTCTGAGAAGGTGACATTTGATGAGATGGTGATATTTGAAAGAAATGAGGGAGGGCATCAGCCATGTATACATATGGAATAGAACACCCCAGGCAGAGGGAGCAGCAAGTGCAAAGGCCCTGAGACAGGAACATGATCAACACATGTTAGGAGCAGTAAGGAAGCCCATGTGACCACAGCACAGTAAGAGAAAAAGAGACCAGACAGAGTCAGAGGTAGGGCCGGACTCTGAACGGTCCTGAGGTCACGGCTTTAGTTCAGCTGGGTACGTGGGGGCTTTGGGGGCAGTGAGGGGGAAAGTGGGCTGGCCCTCATGCAGCTACACAGCCAGGTTTTCACAAGAAGGGCAAACTCAGGGGTGGGGTGGGGTAGTTCTCAACCTGCAACACTGGTGGGTAGATGGGAGGGCAGACAGGAAAGGGGCCACACGGTGACATCCTGCTGTAAGGTCCCAAGAGCTGACCCTGACACTTCGAGCACACTGACCTTTGCTTCCTCATGCTCCTCCCATTATCATCATCATCTTGACAATCTTCATGCAAAACTGTACACCTTTTAAAAATTGGTGAAAGGTGCCACTCTTCAAAAATGAGACCAAGGCAGGAGAGATTGCTCCCAACCCGCCTCCCCAAACCCGCTCCAGCTTCTGCACTTCCCTGACCTTGTGTTAGGGTTTTATTGGTTCTAGACTAGAGGGAATCTATCATCCCATCAGCAGGTTTGAGCCTCGCCCTAGTGAATGGTAGTGTTCTGTCCAATTCCATCCACCACGTGCTAGGGCAAGGAGGATGGAGGAAAAGGTACTGAGGGAATTCGACATGAGTGAAATAACTGTAACGGAAAGCAGAATGTGAAAACAATTTTTAATGGGTACAAAGAAAAACTGTGAATTGAGAAAAGAAAGTAGTGTCATCCATTGGGCACCTCCAGGTAAGGCAGCAGGGACTGCTGGCATTTGAGATGTGGGTACCGATATTATCATAAAAGTCACCTCAAAAGCGGAGTTATGTGCATACATAATCTTCATTATTATACAAACCTGTCTTCCCCAGATGTGACACAGTCCATCTGACACTAACACCCTTTGACTGGTTTCTCCCTCCTTCCCTCCTTTCCATCTTCCTTTCCGTTTTTCCTTTTCTCAGTGCAAGAACATTCAGAACCACTGATATCCAAATTTAGGAAAACTCCAGATATATAATTGGGGAATATCTATAACCATCAAGCTAATTTAACCAATATAATCTTTTAAATACTGCTAAAAAGTATCCGTTTTCTTTCTTTCTTTTTTATTTATTCGGCTACATCGGGTCTTACTTGCTGCACATGGGATCTTTTGTTGCGGCATGCGGGCTTCTCTCTAGTTGTAGCATGTGGGCTCTAGAGCGCACACAGGCTTAGTTGCTCTGCGGCATGTGAGATCTTAGTTCCCCAACCAGGGATTGAACCCGCGTCTCCCGCATTGGAAGGTGGATTCTTAACCTCTGGACTACCAGGGAAGTCCCAAATTATCCATTTTGTTAAGTCAGATACCTCATCCACCCACTCAAGATTCTAGAATCTCATTTCCTTTCCAACACACCTTTCAAGTAGGCACTTTGCAAGGCACCCTGCTAGATTACATGTACTATTTCATTTAATTTAATTGTTCCAACAATCCCTATGAACTTGGGACTATTGTTATCACCATTTTACATTCAAGGATTATAACTTGCTCCAAATCCCATACCTAGCAATGGAAGATTCAGGGTTCAAAGCCAGGGTATAAGGCCCACACTTGGGAACTCACACTCGGGAACTCACATTCATTCACCCTATCCCTCAATATTAACCTTTCTATTAGGAGCAGGGAAGGGACAGGAAGGGATGTGCACATTGAAAACAGTCCAGTTTACTTCTGGAGAACATTCCATGATGGAAACTTTGGAAGAAAAAGGGGAGAAATGGTTAAAACCATATCCTTGGATTGTGACTGCGTTGTCATTACCAGAATGAAACAACTTCTCCTTTGGGAGAATAGTCATGAAATGAATGCTGTAAGGAAACCTGTTGAATTTCATTCATCCCATTTTGGTAGAGATATAATGGTGGATGGCTGAGATTCTTGTTTTATTGTTGTCATTGTTATTATTGTTGTTGAATAGCTTTAAATATCGGAAAGAAAGTTGGACATGCTAAGAAACCAGTCCATAAGCTTCTGTAAGAGAGGATTTCTTATATCTTATGCTCCAGATAGATAGAAGATGGATGAATGAATAGAAAGTGAGAAAGACACAGACAGATACACAGCCCTAAGCATCCAGGGATTTACAAATTGTGAGCATTCAATAAATGTCAGTTGAATGAGACTGAACTGAATAAACTTGAAGGTACTATACCTGGATGGGAACAGCCTGGGTAAGAGATTTAAGAAGAGCTTGAAGCAGATGCCCTTGGTATGTGACATGCAACAATTTAAACTATTAGAGGGGAACAAAAGGATATACTGGCTTGAGTCTCCAGAAAGTCAGAGAAACATTTTAGAAGAGAAGGAAGAATTTAGAGCTAGAAAAGAACATATAGTGTTCGGAGTATACAAACTACAAGGGCAACAACCCAGCATTCTAAGCAGGCTTAAAGAAGACCCTGCTGGAAAAGCGTTTCTAAAGAAGACATACAAGGGGCCAACAGACACATGAAAAGGTATTCACCATTACTAATCATCTGGGAAATGCAAATCAAAACCATAATGAGCTATCACCTCACACCTGTTAGAATGGCCATTACCAAAAGGACAAGAGATAACAAGTGTTGGCAAGGATGTGGAGAAAAGGGAACCCTTGTGCACTGTTGGTGACAATGTAAACTGATGGAACTACTATGGAAAACAACATGCAGGTTCCTCAAAAAATTAAAAACAGAACTACCATATTATCCAGCATCCCATTTCTGGGTATATATCCAAAGAAAATGAACTCAGGATCTCAAAGAGATATCTGCCCTCACATATTCATTGTAATATTATTCACACTAGCCAAGATATGGAAACAACCTAATTGTCTATCAATGGATGAGTGGATAAAGAAGATGTAGTATATATACAACAGAATAATTTTCAGCCATAAAAAAAGAATGAAATCTTGTCATTTGTCACAACATGGATGGAGGCTGAGGGCATTATGCTAAGTGAAATAAGTCAGACAGAGGAAGACAAATATCATATGATCTCGCTTACATGTAGAAGCTAAAGAAACAAAAACAAACCCATAGATACAGAGAACAGCCTGGTTGTTGCTGGAGTCAGGGGGTCAGGGGGAAGTGGAAAAAATAGGTGAAGGTTTAAAATCATTAAAAAAAAAACCTGCTGGAAAAGGGAGCCAGGCCTGAGGACCTATATCTATAAGTTAAAAAGTCATAGCAAACTACTATTTTGAGATGCACAATTTATAGCACTTGATTAAGGACAAAGTACTAGACTCTGTTCTATCACATAAGTTTTTTTACTTGAGTTTGTTTTACTTTTTGTTGTTTGTTATTGTTTTTGTCATGCATTTGTAATAAGCAATAAATGTGATATTTCCTAAAGAGCAAGGGGTTGAAGAAAAGATGGGAGGAGGAACCAAATGGCAGATTCTTTTTTCCTCAGTCGTCAGAACTAAGGTGACCCCGCCACCATCCTAAGGTGCAGAGAGAGTTCCCAGGAGGAATTAAAAGGCCTCTTTAAGGCTATTCCTGAGGCTGAAACCTCTTTTCACTGACAAGCATCATCAAAGCTGTAATGCAGGTCAGCTGCACAGGGCAGATGCAGCATGCAGGGCTGCAGCAATCTGCCTGACATGCAATGAAAATGCACCTGACCCAGGGAGGTGCCACTGCATGGAAGCCTGCCCCTTCCTCGGTGTGAAAGGGGCAGCCTGGCCTGCAGCCTCATTCAAGGTTCCCCAACCTGAGCCTGAGCAAGCCTGTCATCCAAGCAGTTGTTCCAAAACCCAGCCTTGAGTTGTCACAAGTGTATGATCTCTGCTCTACACAGCTCTGTGTTTCACAGTGCTTCTTCTCACCGAGGCTACGTCATCATTTAAATTATTAACAGTGGAAGTGCATTTACCAGGGGAGTTGGGGGAATATAGGATCTTAAAGGGAAGCGGGGGCAAAGTGGGAATGCAGTTTTACTTCCCTCATGTGAATCGCCCTTCAGAGTCCCTGATCTGTGGGCTGAACATGCATAGGAGCAATGGGGGGATTTTTTTTGGGAGGGGGGGCTGTGTTGGGTCTTCATTGCTGCGCACAGGCTTTCTCCAGTTACGGTGAGCCAGGGCTACTCTTCGTTGCTGTGTGCTGGCTTCTCACTGTGGTGGCTTCTCTTGTTGTGGAGCACGGGCTCTAGGCACATGGGCTTCAGTAGTTGTGGTGCATGGGCTTAGCTGCTCCGCAGCATGTGGGATCTTCCCAGACCAGGGCTCGAACCCATGTCCACTGAATTGGCAGACAAATTCTTAACCACTGTGCCACCAGGGAAGCCCTTTTTTAAAAAATATTTATTTATTTATTTGGTTGTGCCAGGTCTAGTTGCAGCAGGTGGGCTCCTTATTTGCAGCATGTGGGCTCCTTAGTTGTGGCATGCAAACTCTTAAGTTGTGGCATGCATGCAGGATCCAGTTCCCTGATCAGGGATCGAACCCGGGCCCCCTGCATTGGGAGCACAGAGTCTTAACCACTGCACCACCAGGGAAGTCAGTGGGGGGATTTTAACGCGAGTTTCTCTTCCAGCTCTGGTTATTTAAAAAAAAAAAAAAATTATCTCAATTACCTAACCTGAGCTTGCCAATAGTTTTCAGAAATCATGAGACCATCAAAGTCCTATTTAGTCTAGAAAAAATGGCAGCCCTGCCCAGATTTCTCTGCTGTCACCTGCTCTCCCTGCTACCTATCTTGACTTTGTGTTACTTTGCTTTTGTGTTACTTTGCTTTGTAGCAGTACAAGGGAATACGAGAATTTTTTTGCAACCCACCTATTGCAACGTCTGCCTCCTCATCTCTGCCAGCAAAGTGAGAAGCAAATCTAGGAAGAATTGGTTACTTGCACTTTGGCCTTAGAATGTCCTGGCTGTTGGATGCTAGATCTGAGGCCTTGTTCATAGTAGTTATTTTCGAGGCTGCCCTAAGCTCTGCCGCAGCCTCTCCCCCACTTAACCTGCTACCCTAAAAAGAAAGTGAAATTGTATGACTCACACCCAGTCCTGCAAGAATGGAGCTCAACAGACTAACCAAACCATCTCTTGCCATTTTTAATAAATTGGATTGTGGATCAGTCTTAGAAGTATCTGGGCCTTTGATGGAAAGTCCTTTTTCAGAGATGATCAAAATTTTTCTATTGCATAGAAAGTCTGTTTACAAATGCACACTTTAAAAGATTATTTGATTTAATAATAAAGACAGGGAATTCCCTGGTGGTGCAGTGGTTAAGAATTCGCCTGTCAATGCAGGGGACACAGGTTCCAGCCCTGGGCCGGGAAGATCCCACATGAAGCAGAGTAACTAAGTCCGTGCGCCACAACTACTGAGCCTACACTCTAGAGTCCGTGAGCCACAACTACTGAAGCCTGTGTGCCACAACTACTGAAGCCTGCGTGCCACAACTACTGAAGCCTGCGTGCCACAACTCCTGAAGCCCGCACACCTAGAGCCCATGCTCCGCAACAAGAGAAGCCATCGCGATGAGAAGCCCGCGCACCACGACGAAGAGTAGCCCCCGCTCACTGCAACTAGAGAAAGCCCACGTGCAGCAACGAAGACCCAATGCAGCCAAAAATAAATTAAATAAATTTTAAGAAAATAATAAAGACATGTAACGAAGCCTTCAATTACTTGGCTATTAACCCAGATAAACTCCAAGGGCCCTTTCCAACTCTAAAATCCTTTTATTTGAGTTGTATTTGTCAACTTCCAATTCAGTATTTTGCTGAATTACTTCAAACAGTAATAATAATAATACCTAAAGTTTTTATAGCATTTTATAAAGTGTTTCAAAATGCTTTCACATTCATTACCCTATTCGACCCTTCCTGCAGCCCTATGAATTATGTTATTTATCATTACCCCAGCTCACAAAAGAAGAAACAGAAGCTCAAAGAGGTGAAAAGACTTAGCCAAGGAAATTCAACTAATTGGAAGAGCTTGAATATTAACTATCAGGGAAGTTTTAGGACTGGATTCAAGTGTAGACTATTATTAACTGGCAGCATGGTCTTAAGTAAATCACTTGCTATTCTGAGCTTTATTGTCAATCTGTAAAACAAGTTGGTTAACCATATGATCAGCATGATCTTTCAAATCCCTAAAACTCTACAACCTACAATTCTAAATGGTTCCTTTCTCTGGGCCTTGTACCTCCATCCAAAAATAAGGGAATTATACGAACAACGCAGGAGAGCTGAGATTAAGAATAATCAGTGTAGCACACTCAAGAACTTTGCAAATACAAATATACCAAATGAAAAAAAAAATTGTAGCAGAAAGCTTAGAACATAGTTACCTAATACCCCCTTTATAGTGTGAAAATGCTAAAACTCCCACCCTCCAGTGACAATCAATACCTTTGTCCCTTCAACGTGATGAAAACCAAACCAGAATGTGCTTTTGGCTTAGTTCTCTTAGAGACTACATCTAGCTCTTGCTTTTCTCCTGAATTGGAGCCCTCAGTTTGAGACATCTGAGTCTACCTTGTGCAAAGCTCACGCTCTTCCCTTCTGTGTCATCTGAAAGTGACATGTACAACCTAAATTTCCCAGAGCACATCAAAGCCACATAGTGGCTAATTCCCATTAAAGCATCAAAGGTGATCTTTGGTCCCTTCCCTTTATAATAGGCAGGAGACTACCTATATCATAATGACTCTGTTCGTTCAATGCCTCTTTGGGGAGTTCGGTGGTTTATTACCATATGGGGAGCCCAATTCCAGAGCCACCCTTGTCTCTGGCTGTCTTGGAACAATTCTAGCTAAGTGTTCCTATTGTCAAGACTATGCTGAGGGGATTTCCCTGGTGGTCCAGTGGGTAAGACTCCATACTCCTAATGCTGGGGGCCTGGGTTCGATCCCAGGTCAGGGAACTAGATCCCGCATGCATGCCTCAACTAAGAAGCCCACGTGCTGCAACTAAGAAGCCTGTATGCCACAACTAAGAAGCCCACATACAACAATTAAGAAGTCTGCATGCCACAACTAAAGATCCCGCATGCCGCAACTAAGACCTGGCAGGGCCAAAATAAATAAATAAATAAATAAATAAATTTTTTTAAAGCCTATGCTGAGGTTTTTATTTGCATTCCATCCTTGTAACCATTCTCTTACTGTCACCACTTAACAGATGAGCAAACTGAGGCACAGAGAGGTTAAATAAATCCCCCAAGGTCATTTGGCTAATAAGTGGTGGAGTCTGGGATTCAAACACAGACAGGTTGATTCCCAGCCTATGGTACTCTTCACCACCAAGCTGCTGCCCACTCATCCACTAACCAGGCAATGGAGAAACCTCCAAAGAGATGAGTTCTCTAGGTACTAAATTTCCTGTCAGTGGAGGTATCCAAGCATAGGCTGGGCCTCCACTTGCCTCCAAACTGTAAGATCTTACAGTTGTAAATCTCTTTAAAAAGCCGTCTCAGCTTCCCCTTGGGTGCTCGTATATCTATTCCTGACACCCTTCCTGTGTCCTCCTGACATAATGAACAGCTGTCCTCTCTATCATCCCATGACACTGTTTATACTTCTATTACAGTGGTTGCCATACTGCAGTATAGCAAATTATGTTCTTCCTTCTCCAGAAGGTCTTGCAAGGTGGCTTCCCTTGCTGAGTCCCACTGATAGACATGTTTGTTTGGGGCAGTTACCATGTTATAATAAATAGATGGGGTAGGCACCTTCACTTTGCCAAAGTCTTCCTCACTCCCTACTGTCTTACCTGCCTGCCTTCTGACAGGATTTAAGATATAACTCCTATAAGAAATATTCTTTTTTGAATAATATAGACTATGCCTTGTTCATTTTAGTATCCTCCATGCAGCCTAGTGCAGTATCAGAAAAACAGCTCAATAGATGTTTGATGAATGAATCAGTGAATAAACAGATGAATGTATGATGACTGCCAGGCAGCCTGAAGATCCACTGAGTGCAAAGGTGGCAGTTAAGGCAGAAACTCACTGGGCAAACTCCCCAAATGGGCGCAACCTCTATCTCTTTGCACCTGTTAACTCAATTTATAAAGCAGATATGATAGTACTTACCTACTTCTCAGTAGGGTGCCACATGAAATAATTAGTTAATGTCTGTAAGGTACTATCTGCACTAAGTGGTAGACATTAGTTCTACTGTGAATGCTCAGGTTTGGGCCTCCAATGAATCCAGTTTAAATGGAGCTGCCAAACTATACGCCAAGAGTTATCCAGTCTATCCTTCTGGCTCTGCAAACATCCAGCTTCCAAGTCAGGAGTTTGTCACACCTTTCTCAGAGCTAACCGACCTCTCTCTCTCTATTGTTTCTTTCTCCTCTCTCTCTCTCTCTCTCTCTCTCTCTCTCTCTCTCTCTCACACACACACACACACACACACACACACACACACTCACACACACACACCTCTATCCCTGTCCTATCTCTATGTTTGTCATTTTAGGCTAATGTTTGGGTGGAAGGGTAAGATACACTGGTAAATGAGCCAGGATTCTCAAATGGATGGATTGCAATGGCAGAGCAGCAAGGTAGTTAGTAACCTGGGGTAGTAGGGATTCCCTTGATTTGGGTAATGTTCCCTTTCTTGATCTGGAAATTGGTTGCACAGGTAAAAGTCTTTTGAGCTGCACACTTATTATTTGTGTACTTTCCATACATATGTTATATTCCATACATACATTATATATATATATTTTTTCTTTTTTCTTTTTTTAATTTAAAGAAAAAAGGCAAATCATGCAGTTCAACAAATGGTGAGCATTACACCTGCTTTCCCTTGCTAGAAGCTCGAGCCTTTCCCTCTCACTCATTTCAGGACTTTTACCAACCTCAAGCTCTCTGAGACAGACTCTCCTCGGAAGCCCATCGTGTAATGGTCATTTAGGTATCCATGGCTCTTGCAGTGAACCAGAAGTCTGCCTCGTTAGCTATGCCTGTGGTTCTTAGCACAAGTTCCTTCTTTTTCCTGTACCCCATACCCATTCAGTCCTCCCAGAGTCAAGGACTCCTTCCCAGAGCAAAGACACATCATGGCTATCATCTGGGTCCCTCGTCAGCTCAGCTCCAGGCAAGATTTTTCCCTTGTTTGTCTGGAGCTTTGGTTTTAATTTGTAATGTTTGCTTAATCTACTATTAGTTGTGCTGAATTTAATTTAACTCATTGTAGCAATTCATTTCTTTCAATCTTCTATTATTGGGTATCATGCTTAAGTTGTAAGTGATTTTGCCTTCTCTAGTCATCATGTTGGAGTCTTTTGGCCCAGTTATTCTCCCTTGCAAGTAACATATATAAACATATATATATATATATATATATATATATTTAATTGCAGAGGGGCAGGGTGATGGCAAAGCTAATGAGATCTGTATCCTCAATTTTATCGATTGGCTTCTATATTCTTGATGAAATCAGGCAAAGGGATGACAAGGAGGTACTTCTTCCCCCTACCATTGTCAACCGGCAAACACAGAAACAACAGCAGTCAGACAGACCTTCTGTCTTACTATAAATCTACAAAACCAACACCACATAGCAATTATTTTTAAAAATTAAAACAAAAAATAAACTACACCTCTCCCTTGGCTAGATCATTTGGATGGTTGCGATCATTCTGGATCTGTATGAAATAATCTTGGGATCTTCACAGTTTAATGAAAAAGTTGCTCAGCAGGTACACTCTTTGCAAAGATGCCTTTCTACCCAAATTTTTAAATAAATAATAGGTGTATTTTTCAAATGAAACTTAACACTTCTTTTTAGGGAAGGTCTTTTGACCTTACATAGTTCACAACTTCTTGAAAGTACCAATCACATCCCATGTATACTGAAACATTAGTATTTATTGTGTTGTAATCAGTTCAGCTTATTCCAAAATCTCTGAAGAAATTAAAAAATCACCATACTTAAAGGTAGGGTGATAGACATCAATTTTATTTCTCTAATACAATGGGAGAATGCTAGAGAGTACATAATATGGGAACAAATGCAAACACATGCAATGCACTTAGCCTAGCGCCTGGCCTATAGTAAGCACTCAACAGATACTAGAATAATGAGGACAAGAGTAACTATAATATAATCTATTATGATTATCTATAAAATCTCATCCAGTTTGACTTCCTTATCTCTGTGATAAAACATGCCACCAGAATGTATGTATCCAAAGCTCACACTTCCAAGTAGAGTAGGTGATCCTTCTGATCTAAGTATCCCAAAATGCTTTTCACCAGGATTGCTGACTTCTGTAGCCAAACCCAACCTTAGGGTAAACCTAAATTTAGTAACAGAAACCCCATGCAGGAAGTGGCTTCTAGGAAATCTTTAAAAGTAGTCCTCAAGGGCTTCCCTGGTGGTGCAGTGGTTGAGAGTCCGCCTGCCGATGCAGGCCGGGGACATGGGTTCGTGCCCCAGGCCGGGAAGATCCCACATGCCGCAGAGCGGCTGGGCCCGTGAGCCATGGCCGCTGAGCCTGTGCATCTGGAGCCTGTGCTCAGCAACGGGAGAGGCCACAACAGTGAGAGGCCCGTGTATCACCAAAAAAAAAAAAAAAGTAGTCCTCAAATATCCAAGGTACATAGGAAATGTTTCACCTACATCTCTCTAACCAGAACATCCCACTTTGTGTCAATTGCGCAGAATTTATCTGGAAGAACCTATAAGGACCCAACTCTAATCTACTGTTTAGCCATCTTCTAATCCCCAAAGAAAACAACTGTGATCAGGTTGACATGTGTCAGGAGAAAGCTACTACTTTTCAAGTAACTAAAGTGTCTGACCCTAGCCTTTCATGTGCTCAATATCCATATCTTCATATATAGAAATAAAATGGTAGAGGAAGGGTTTGAAAGGAGAGACCCAGAATCTGTATCTACAAAACCAGTTAGCCCAGAAAGACAAAACAGAGAGAAAGAGAAAAAATAGTTATAGATGATATAGGTATAGATATAGAAGTAGATATAGATACACATATAGATATGGAGATAGATATGCAATGGTAGGACTAGATCTCTTTCAGCTCTGTTATTCTACATTAAACTATCAGGGTGATACTTGTAACGGAGATATTTAAAATCTAATTAAGGAGATGACAGAGTCATGAAATATTAAATAACCTAACATATTCATATCAAAAGGAAGTATATGAGAAAGGGTTAAATTTGTCACGTGAGCTCATTGGAAAGTGACTTCACCATGTATCGGAGTCAGGGGCCAGTGGCCGTGCTCTAGACCCACAAGCAAAATCTAGCCCATCCCCTATTTTTGTAAATAAAGTTTCCTGGCACACAGCCACTCATTTATGTACTGTCCTTGGCTGCTTTCATCATACAATGGCACAGGTGAGAAGTTTCAACACAGAGTGTATGGCCCACAAAGCTGAAAATACTTGCTACCTGGCCTTGTAGTGAAAAAAGAAAAAAAAAAAAGTTTGCTGAAGTCTGATTCAAAAAAGTCTTCACAATGGAGTTTTTTTTAAAAAAAAGAGCTGAGTCTTGATGGGTAGGGACTGAATAGACAGAGCACTCTCACAACAGGGAGAAGCAACTGACTACTTGAGTGGAGATGAGACTGGGCACTGCAAGACCCAAAAGGTGGGTTAGTGAAGGAGAGCATGGATGATGAAATAGGCTGAGATGGCACATGCCAGAGAACCATGGCCATCCAGACCAAAAAGACTGGACACAGGCAGCTATTACTGAGGCTTTCTGAGCAGAGAGTTGACCAAATGAAACTGAAGATTTAAGAAAAACCCAATCAGGTATGGATTGAGATTCCTGGCGTAAGACATTTAAGGCCTGAGCAACCCAGAAACTGTGGGACTGGGTTTAACAGTATGAGTAAGGGAGACAGCAGGAAAGACTGAACAACATGACTTAGTGACTGTTTGGTTTGGGGGATGAGGAAGGAGGCAGGTGTAACCAAGGCCGCTCCAGGGCTTCCGACCAGGGCGACCACATAGCTGACCGCTTTGCCCACAGCCACACACATTGGTGCATGCAATTTCTTGAGCTGACAGTGAAAGGCGCGCCTGGAAGTTTCATGCTATGAATCAAGTCCAAAGCAATTCTCAGGTACAGGGTCAATGATTTTAGTGATTTTTTTTCCTTTTTTTTTTTCCCCTCTTCTAATCAATGTAATACATTGACTCATTCATCGTATTGCAGGGAAGGAGAAAAGCAGTAGTTTGCTGCTTCTCAGAGTTGCTCTGACAGGTCAATACCCTGTCATCACTAATCCTACAAACCACAACAGACTCTCTTTTAAAGATTTCAAGCAAATAGGTGACTATTATCATCTTTCGGGGAGTTTCTCTACCTATTCTCCTTTTCATGTTACAGACCCCCTAATGGTAAGCCTTGAAATCACAGTTTTGACAGGCAGATTGTGAAGTTCAAGTCAATTTCTCATTTTCCTGCTCTGACTGCCAAGGAGGAGTTCCAGCGGCTTGGGAACATCCATCTGGTTCCCTTGACAGGCCGGCTCCCCGCGACTCCTATGTGCAAGGCCCTCCGCTCCCTTGTGACAAGCGGCATCTTCCATTGCAGAGGGCTGGACATCGTTCTGGGAACCCTTTGCCCAGATACTCATTAGTACTGCATTAGTCTGTAAACTCAGAGTGAAACGCCTAGTTCAACTCGCTCTTACTTGATGTACTTGAAAGGTCTGGAGAATTTACGACAGGATAATGTGGAGCCCAGCACCTATTTATGAGTTGATCATTTGTACCGAACCCCCCTCAAAGTGCCGAAGGTTACCATTCAACCAGGGCCTGCACTAGTGCCACTCGAAGGCCAACAAAGCCAAGTGTATGAAAGTTAAAAGCATTAATAAAAGTGTAACTTATAAATTACTTCATCTTTGTCACCCTTTTTGAAATGGGGTGAGAGAGGCCAGGGTAAATTTATTTTTTAAGTGCTTTCTGAGACCTGAACGGGTCAGGCTTGAAATGCTGTAGTCTATAAATCATTCTTGTGGATCTGGGGGATGCTGCTGCATCATAACATTAACAAATATTGATTTCTCTTATCATTTGCAACTGTTTATGGAAAAACAGAGATCCTACTACATGCGGGAATAAATAGCAAATACTTATTTAGGGGCAATATAGACAACACCTCTGGATACAAGAGAGGAAAAGGAAAATGGCTTATAACAAAGTTCATGGCAAGGTGATATTCATCAGGTTAGCTGACATTAACTCAGCCCACACCCCAATACCACAGAGATGGATGGATTTCATGCTAAGCAATTTTACAGACAAATGGCACGTATAAGAGGTTTTCTCACCAACACAGCATCATTATATGATACCAGCCAGAGCTCTCAAGAGACTCAGAAAAGGTTCAGTAGGGGTTTCAGACATATGGAAACTCTGCTAAACTCTATGTCAAAGCATTAAAGAATCAGACACCCACATACAATTCAAGTTCTAAAGAGATTGCTTCTGGGTCCCTGCTGGTGCAATGAATGACGATTAACACCAAATGCATTCAACGAAAGGGAGATGAAAATGCACACTGTAGTGGAGCGGGCGTGTGCCTCCGCAGAGCTTTCCGAAATTGCGCTCCAAATCTGTTTTCAAACTTTACTTGCTCACAATTTGGGCAGTAATGAGCTAGATATTGATTATTTGGAGGAGTTCAGGAAGCTTCAGAGTCCCATTGTGACAAACAATGACAAAAACTCACACAATGACTAAGAAAACCGGACTTGAACTCCTGACAGTGACTAATGCATATGAACTATGCAGGAAGAGACTCCGAAATAACCACAAACTGGTAGATTGGTTTTGGAAATCTATGCAATGAAGTTGATCTCCGTGCCCAAACAACTCAAGTAACTCATGCATCTAGGTGCTCCTTGTATCTGGCGACAAGACCAGTTCTGTAGTACACCGTGCAACCAGTCATTGCTATGCAGTGAACTACTAATGGCATAGCAAAATTGGGATTCCCTCTTAATTGTGTGGCCTAGGAAAATGTTCTCCCAATGGCAACAATAGCAGAGGTGAGATGGGAACAAAAAGTTTCTATCAAACGTTACTCAAGGAATCCCATCAGAGAACTCTGTCCTGTGATCACATATTCCCAGAGTAATACAGTCAGTCATTGTTCTTCCCCATGGCCTGGCATCAATGTCTCATTTGCTTTGAGACGTGGCCAGCAGCACACGCAGCAGGTGCATGGATCAGGTACCATCTTTGGTAGAGATTCTAAAGGGGCACCGAGGACCAGAAAATCCCACACAATCTTTCAAGAACTTAATCCTTATCCTTTCCAATGTCTTTGTAACTTAGCTGTG
Organism: Tursiops truncatus; assembly: GCF_011762595.2. NCBI lineage: Eukaryota > Metazoa > Chordata > Mammalia > Artiodactyla > Delphinidae > Tursiops > Tursiops truncatus. Next base: position 16,453,845 of record NC_047052.1, read on the forward strand.
CCTATTACCTGTTAGGTAGCCATAGGTAAATCACAAATCCTCTGAGCCTCAGAGTCTTCAGCTGTAAAATGGGAACTACCCCTCCTTATCAGAATTATGACAACTTGAGATAATGTATTAAAGTGCCCGGCACAGGGCTGGCATGTACAGGGCACTTGAAAGTGACAGGCTGCCCAGGACATATGTCTGGCACATGCAGTCGAAGGATGAAGAGGCAAGATTGCAACGTTTACCCTTAAGCCTCTGCCTAAACTAATGCCTGGAAATTTGGAGCCACGTTGGGCACATACGTCCCTTCTACTATCCATAGCCAGTATATAACTGAGAGAAGTTATTTGCTGGAGTGCTGGGCTCAGTGGCAACTCAAAAATACTCTAGTCTGAAACGCATGTACATGGACTGACCTTTGCAAATGCACCGTTCACACACTTATGACATGCCCATATATCCTAGGTCATGCATATTAGAGTGGATGCAGCCCAAAGACCCCAAGCCAGGGGATTCCTGATGCTTGGAGGCCCATTCCAAAGGGATCTTTCCTCTACACCTGCCTTAGAGCACAGCTGAGGCACTGTCTTCTAAGGGAGCTCCACACCTGGCCCTTCGTGAAATCTTTAGCCACGTAAAAAGACACCTCTTCTGGCATCATCACTGACCAGCACAACAATGTGTAACCAAAACTTTCTAACAGGATCCAACGCTGGCCTAGGTGAGGTTTCTCTTTCCTGTATGCGCCCCTCAAGCATCTGTTTTCTCTTTCTCTTTGAAGCTCTCTCACATCAAGGGAGGGGCTGGGAATGAGAACCCAGAAATGGGGCTCTGATCTCCATTCACTGCACCGCCCCAGGCTGGAGGCTTTCTTCTCTAGAGGCCCAGGAAATGCACTATAGTTCAGTCACATTAGGTTTCTGCCAGCTAAGAAGCCTGACTTTCAAAGGAAAAGCCACTATTCATCCCAAATTCACCATGTTATGACTTTTGTAAAAGACCCTATAACACAAGTAATAACACAATTGCATCTTAACTCGAAATTTTCCACTTGGTGGCTTTTCTCAGGTCGGCTGTCATTGAAAAGGCACCTTTCACTATCTTTTCTTTTAATTAAAGAAAAATACTAAAGGATGCTATCATGCTTTATTCTTGGGTGCTAATATCCAGTTGAGTTCTGCTCAGCACAGATATTTAAGGTTCCCCAAGTGGAAAGGAATCGTTCTCTGTCATTTATCGTATAGCTTGTGCCTGGCAGTTGACGCTGAGCTCACTTTTAAAAGAAATCAAATATTTGGATGAAAGTACCACAACGTGGCATGTGGCATAACCTATACATTTCTAACAAATGCCAGAGGGAGTCACAGCTGGAAGTCCATGTCACTTTCAGATACTGAGAGTAACAGTAGTCATTAATTTTTATTCCTTAAAATACTTATTAAGCATATATTTGCAAGTTCTTCGACAAAACACTGAAACAGCCATAAATGAATGACTGAATGAGTCCAATCATTCAAGCACTGATTTGTTCAAGCACTCACTTTTTTTTTTTTTCAGTAAATTTTTCTTGAGTACTTACTATATGTCAGGTACTGGGCTACGTGCTAGGGATGCACACAGTGAGCAAAACCAAGCCCAATTCCTACAATCATGACAATTAGAGGCTAGTGAGAAAGACAGACATTAAACATCTAATCATAAAATTTAATAGGAAATGGCATTTGAGCCAAAATCTATGAGGTGCATGAAGGTTTCACTTCTTATAATGGGGAGTTTCACCAAGTCCATGAGGTCAGGAAAAGCTTGAGTAGGCTAAGACCTTATGCCAAAGTAAGAGCTGATCAGGAAGGGAGAAACAGGGGGAAGAGTACTGCTGGCAGTGAGAACAGCATGCTCAAAGAAAGGGAGTGCAGTGGGTTTGAGGAACCAAGGGATGGGGAGAGAGGCCATAACGGAGAGGGGAAGGGAAAGCCTGACAAGAGTGGTGAGATGGGGACACAATGCCATCCCAGGTCCCTCCACCCCTCAGGATAACATAAATGATTAGACAACAGATACCACAGCCAGACAAAGGTTCAAACTAATGCAGGAACATTGGCTGGACCTCAAGAAAGGCTCCAGAAGGGGTTCACCCCTGAACAGAGTCTAGAATAAGGGTTGGCCAAATTCTGCCACTGCCTGTTTAGATAAATAAAGTGGTACTGGGACACAACCAGACCCCTTCATTTACACAGTGTCCAAGACTGCTTTTGTGCTATAGTGGCAGAATTTGGTAGCTGTTACAAAGAACACTGGGCCCACAAAACTGAAAATATTCACTATCTGGCTCTTTACACATAAAATTTTTTGAGCTCTGGTCTAAAAAGACAAGTAGGGGCTTCCCTGGCGGCGGAGTGGTTGAGAGTCCGCTTGCCGATGCAGGGGACACGGGTTCGTGTCCCGGTCCGGGAAGATCCCACATGCCGCGGAGCGGCTGGTCCCGTGAGCCATGGCCGCTGAGCCTGCACGTCCGGAACCTGTGTTCCACAACAACAGTGAGAGGCCCGCATACCGCAAAAAAAAAAAAAAAAAAAAAAAAAAGATGAGCAGGATTTGAAATCATGGGATGAGAGGAAAAGTCTGTTAGTACCTACTGCCTCTGGCAGCTGGAAGAAGGAAACTTGGCATGTCTTTTAGTGGATGCTCTGAGTGACTGAAAGAACCACAAGAGGTAAAGGGCACATCATACACATGCACATCATACACATGTTTAATGAAATAGCACAAGACAACATTCATGCATTTAGGCTTATTTTGCTTCACAAAATAGTTATATTCCAAGAAAATTGTACACTGGCATCTCTCAAAGTCTGTTCCCTGAAAAGAATCACACACAGACGTGATCTAGAAAATAAACAAATAAAAACACTGTGCTCAAATAAGTTTGAAAAACACTAAAGTTGAACTAGCTTACTCTTATCAGAGCCTTAGTATACTCTGCACTTTGTAAATCTCCAGGACAGAGAAAAATTTATGCTATGCATCTCAAATTTATTTGATCGCAGACTCCTTCTTTTCCAGCAACACCTTGTCAGGCCAGAGTTGCTCGAAGCATCCTCTGAGAAACACGGCTCAGCGTTGAACTTTAAAAGCAAATCCTCTTTCCTTAATTTTCTCTAAAACAGTTTCAGAAAGGTATTTCCTTTCAAATTAACTGCAAAACTGTCAGAAGAGGAAGAAGTTAGCTGTGGCAACCTAAAAACCTGTGAGTACCCAGGAAGTAAAACACCATCCCTCTCAACCTCTCCAATTCCTTCCACACAAACCCTTATATTCCTTCCCAATTTCCTTTAATAAAATATCTCTGGGGTTCCCTGACTCAGTTTTTAAAACTACAAGAATTTGCTTCTCTTCTAACTTCCATAAATTGTCAACATTGAAACATTGTCAACACTTTCAGGCTCTTGGCTTGAAAATTCTAAATTCAAAGCATCGGTTTATGAGAAATAAATGAATATTTCTAACTTCTTGAATTGACTATCTCACTGCATTCCAAATCCTGTATTCCAAATTTCTTTTAAATATTGCAAAAGATACTCTCTCCCCCTGCCAACCCCCAATCATTCAATATGCAAGTGAACTATAGCCTACAAGGCTCAAAATCTGTAAGAAATAAGTCATGGACAAGACAGCCAACTGCACTCACTGCTCTCAGGTCCACCAACTCTATGCTCTGGAGAAACGGATCTGCACATCAGGTAAACCAGTTATTAAGCTCAAAGACTGACATTATCCTCAAGAATGCAAAAGTTATATATTTCTTTTTTCTTTTAGTTACGTCCAGAAGATCCAACAGAAGGCCAATAAACATTTTCAAAGGTAACCATAAGTATCTACAAACATTCTAGACCCTCTATCAGCAAGCAACTGCAGGGTATTCACAGCCCTGGAGAAATGGGCCAAATTTTCCATTCTCAAGGCTAAAGGGATTTGAAAAGGGCAATGGAAAAATCACACCATTGATAGTGAGCAACCCTGAAGGCAAAGTCCTATTTCAGAGTCTGTTACTAAAGTCCAGAAGCAGCAGTCCATGTGTCCACTCTGAGGTCATCACATATTGGCAGAGAGTCCCTGCAGGGTTGGAGCAGCCCTGGGGGCTCTGATGAGAGGTGCTAAATAAATTAGTGCTATCGTTTATTAGAGCATAAGGAACAGATGGGAATGGGCAAAATGACAGCTGGAAGAGTGAGGGCTTGGCAGATGAGTGTGCGCAGCGCTCGGAGATTCATCTACATGACGCCTATTAATGGTAATGGGAACTGCTTTCCTAGCACTGTATCTAGACACTACAGCTTCTTGCAAATTCATTCCTTGACTTTCTCTCCTTCATACAGACAGTTAATCTAATACGTAATTATAAAATAATTGGCAATCCCACAACTTTCTCTTGTAAAACTCTCCCACCAAGAATGATTATTTTCAACTCATTGCTCCTTGCATCCACAGGGGAGGGGAAAGGAAGAAAGAGGAGGAGGCCAAGGGGAAATGGATTGTGAAGTGGGAAGGAGGAAGGAAGTTTGCTTATTGTACACCTTCCTTCAGGGGCAGGGACAAGTAGTTGGACATCCATTTTCTCCGTCTGCCCAGCGCTGACCCTCCCTGATGGCAGTTTCATGCTATGTAGCATTCTTGAAGCCATTAGCTTTTGTTCCAGATGGCACCAATCTGCTGGGTCTCTGCTATATGTCCATGTTACCCCCAGTTCTTAAAGAGTCCAGTTCACTTGGCGCTGTTTGGACATAAGCCCCTACAGTTACTTTAAAAGGAATGCTAACTTAAGAGCCTAAGAAATGGCATAAAGAGCCCACAGTTGCCCATTCCTTAAGACCAGGGTAAAAGACTGAAATAAGCATAAGACATACAGCATATTCAAGAAGCATATTTTGATATCTAATGTCTAATAAATGGAATTAATTTAAGCAAGGTCCTTTTTATATACCTGTCATTTTTTTGAAGAACATTGCTAAATATTTTTTTCTCACAAATTCTCTTTATTTTAGTGTCTGATGATAAGTGTTAGAGATTTGGGGAGAGTTTCAAAATAAGAAGGCATGTGGGCTTCCCTGGTGGCGCAATGGTTGAGAGTCCGCCTGCTGATGCAGGGGATACGGGTTTGTGCCCCGGTCTGGGAAGATCCCACATGCAATGGAGCGGCTGGGCCCATAAGCCATGGCCGCTGAGCCTGCATGTCCGGAGCCTGTGCTCCGCAATGGGAGAGGCCACAACAGTGAGAGGCCAGTGTACTGCAAAAAAAAAAAAAAAAAAGGCACGCTGTTTGGCACCCAAATTTAATATTTTATCATCTGAGTGAATGTCTAATGCAGACTTCCACATAGAAAATATAATGGAACAGAAGTAATTCCTGCCCAAACTAGACTTCAGCAGTTCTCAAAGATAGGTTTACATCAGTTTTATGTAGGCTTCAAGAAATTCTTTCAATAATTTATTCAGAATTGGTTAGCAAATCCTTGCAAGATGGGAGAAGACATATAAGACACAGTCCTCAAGGAGCGCAGGATCTTAATCATATGAGACATAAAACTATGCAAAAACACAAAGACAATAAAAATAATAGCGATGTATTGAGCACGTATCATACATAAGGTAGCCTACTGTATGTGTATGATGATGTGTGTTTGTGTACGTGTGTACACACATGCACACACACACAAACACACATCATACAAATACAGTGTGTATATATATACATGTAATCTCGATCACCCTCCCCCAAAAATAAACTATGAGGAAGCTACAATGCTCTAAAATGAAGAAACTGAGCCTCAGAGAATTTTTTAAAATTATGCCATAATGTTCCACAGAGTCTATTGATGCTCTAGAAAGTAAGAGGAAGGAGAGATCAGTGGTGAGTCTGAGTCATGAAAAAAGATTTCTAGGAGAGGAGCTTCAAGATGGCGGAAGAGTAAGACTTGGAGATCGCCTTCCTCCCCACCAATACATCACAAATACATCCACACGTGGAACAACTCCTACAGAACACCTACTGAACACTGGCAGAAGACCTCAGGCCTCCCAAAAGGCAAGAAACTCCCCACGTACCTGGGTAGGGCAAAAGAAAAAACAGAGACAAAAGAATAGGGACGGGACCTGCACCAGTGGGAGGGAACTGTTAAGGAGGAAAGGTTTCCACACACTAGGAGCCCCTTCGCAGGTGGAGACCGCGGGTGGCGGAGGGGGGAAGAAGCTTCGGAGCCACGGAGGAGAGCGCAGCAACAGGGGTGCGGAGGGCAAAGCTGAGACATTTCCGCACAGAGGATTGGTGCCGACCAGCACTCACCAGCCCGAGAGGCTTGTCTGCACACCCGCCAGGGCAGGCGGGGCTGGGAGCTGAGGCTCGGGCTTTGGTCAGAGCGCAGGGAGAGGCCTGGCAGTGCGAACACAGCCTGAAGGGGTTAGTGCACCACGGCTAGCCAGGAGGGTGTCTGGGAAAAAGTCTGGGCCTGCCGAAGAGGCAAGAGACTTTTTCTTGCCTCTTTCTTTCCTGGTGCGCGGGAGAGGGGATTAAGAGCGCTGCTTAAAGGAGCTCCAGAGACGGACGCGAGCCGCGGCTAACAGCGCGGACCCCAGAGATCGGCATGAGACGCTAAGGCTGCTGCTGCCGCCACCAAGAAGCCTGTGTGCGAGCACAGGTCACTATCCACAACCCCCTCACAGGAGCCTGTGCATCCCGCCACTGCCAGGGTCCCGGGATCCAGGAACAGCTTCCCCGGGAGAACGCACGGCGCGCATCAGGCTGGTGCAATGTCATGCTGGCCTCTGCTGCCGCAGGCTCGCCCCACACTCCGTACCCCTCCCTCCCCCCAGCCTGAGTGAGCCAGAGCCCCCGAATCAGCGGCTTCTTTAACCCCGTCCTGTCTGAGCGAAGAACAGACGCACTCCGGCGACCTACAGGCAGAAGCGGGGCCAAATCCAAAGCTGAACCCCGGGAGCTGTGTGAACAAAGAACAGAAAGGGAAATCTCTCCCAGCAGCCTCAGGAGCAGCGGATTAAATCTCCACAATCAACTTGATGTACCTGCATCTGTGGAATACCTGAATAGACAACGAATCATCCCAAATTGAGGAGGTGCACTTTGAGAGCAAGATTTATTATTTTTTCCCCTTTTCTTCTTTTTGTGAGTGTGTATGTATATGCTTCTGTGTGAGATTCTGTCTGTACAGCTTTGCTTTCACCATTTGTCCTAGGGTTCTATCTGTCCAGCTTTTTTTGTTTTGTTTTGTTTTACTTTAAAAAATATATATTTTCTTATTTTTTTTTATTTTAATAATTTTATTTTATTTTACCTTACTTTATTTTCTTTTCTTTTATCCACTTTCTTTCTCTCTTTCTTTCTTTCTTTCTACTTTCTTTCCCTTTTATTCTGAGCCATGTGGATGAAAGGCTCTTGGTGCTGCAGCCAGGAGTCAGTGCTGTGCCTCTGAGGTGGGAGAGCCAAATTCCGGACACAGGTCCACAAGAGCCCTCCCAGCTCCACCTAATATCAAACAGCGAAAATTTCCCAGAGATCTCCATCTCAACACCAACACCAAGCTTCACTCAACGACCAGCAAGCTACAGTGCTGGACATCCTATGCCAAACAACTAGCAAGACAGGAACACAACCCCACCCATTAGCAGAGTGGCTGCCTAAAATCATAATAAGTCCACAGACACCCCAAAACACACCACCAGATGTGGACCTGCCCACCAGAAAGACAAGATCCAACCTCATCCACCAGAACACAGGCACGAGTCCCCTCCACCAGGAAGCCTACACAACCCACTGAACCAACTTTAGCCACTGGGGACAGACACCAAAAACAACAGGAACTACGAACCTGCAGCCTGCAAAAAGGAGACCCCAAACACAGTAAGATAAGCAAAATGAGAAGACAGAAAAACACACAGCAGATGGAGGAGCAAGATAAAAACCCACCAGACCTAACAAATGAAGAGGAAATAGGCAGTCTACCTGAAAAAGAATTCAGAATGATAGTAAAGATGATCCAAAATCTTGGAAATAGAATAGAGAAAATGCAAGAAACATTTAAAGAACCTAAAAGAAATAAAGATGAAACAAGCAACGATGAACAACACAATAAATGAAATTAAAAATACTCTCTAGAAGAGATTAATAGTAGAAAAACTGAGGCAGAAGAATGGATAAGTGACCTGGAAGATAAAATAGTGGAAATAACTACTGCAGAGCAGAATAAAGAAAAAAGAATGAAAAGAACTGAGGACAGTCTCAGAGACCTCTGGGACAACATTAAATGCACCAACATTCGAATTATAGGGGTCCCAGAAGAAGAAGAGAAAAAGAAAGGGACTGCGAAAATATGTGAAGAGATTATAGTTGAAAACTTCCCTATTATGGGCAAGGAAATAGTTAATCAAGTCCAGGAAACACAGAGAGTCCCATACAGGATAAATCCAAGGAAATATGCCAAGACATATATTAATCAAACTGTCAAAAATTAAATACAAAGAAAACATATTAAAAGCAGCAAGGGAAAAACAACAAATAACATACAAGGGAATACCCATAAGGTTAACAGCTGATCTTTCAGCAGAAACTCTGCAAGCCAGAAGGGACTGACAGGACATATTTAAAGTGATGAAGGAGAAAAACCTACAACCAAGATTACTCTACCCAGCAAGGATCTCTTTCAGATTTGATAGAGAAATGAAAACCTTTACAGACAAGCAAAAGCTGAGAGAGTTCAGCACCACCAAACCAGCTTTACAACAAATGCTAAAGGATCTTCTCTAAGCAATAAACACAAGAGTAGGAAAAGACCTACAATAACAAACCCAAAACAATTAAGAAAATGATAATAGGAAAATACATATCGATAATTACCTGAAATGTAAATGGATTAAATGCTCCAACCAAAAGTCACAGACTGGCTAAATGGATACAAAAACAAGACCCATATATATGCTGTCTACAAGAGACCCACTTCAGACTGACAGTGAGGGGATGGAAAAAGATATTCCATGCAAATGGAAATCAAAAGAAAGCTGGAGTAGCAATTCTCATATCAGACAAAATAGACTTTAAAATAAAGACTATTAGAAGAGGCAAAGAAGGACACTACATAATGATCAAGGGATCAATCCAAGAAGAAGATATAACAATTGTAAATATTTATGCACTCAACATAGGAGCACCTCAATACATAAGGCAAATGCTAACAGCCATAAAAGGGGAAATCGACAGTAACAAAATCATATTAGGGGACTTTAACACCCCATTTTCACCAATGGACAGATCATCCAAAATGAAAATAAATAAGGAAACACAAGCTTTAAATGATACATTAAACAAGATGGACTTAATTGATATTTATAGGACATTCCATCCAAAAACAATAGAATACACATTTTTCTCAAGTACTCATGGAACATTCTCCAGGATAGATCATATCTTGGGTCACAAATCAAGCCTTGGTAAATTTAAGAAAACTGAAATCGTATCAAGTAACTTTTCCGACCACAACGCTATGAGACTAGATATCAATTGCAGGGAAAGATCTGTAAAAAATACAAACACATAGAGGCTAAACAATACACTACTTAATATCAAAGTGATCACTGAAGAAATCAAAGAGGAAATCAAAAAATACCTAGAAACAAATGACAAGGGAGACACGATGACCCAAAACCTATGGGATGCAGCAAAAGCAGTTCTAAGAGGGAAGTTTATAGCAATACATTCCTACCTTAAGAAACAGGAAACATCTCGAATAAACAACTTAACCTTGCACCTAAAGCAATTAGAGAAAGAAGAACAAAAAAAACCCAAAGTTAGCAGAAGGAAAGAAATCATAAAGATCAGATCAGAAATAAATGAAAAAGAAATGAAGGAAACAATAGCAAAGATCAATAAACCTAAAAGCTGGTTCTTTGAGAAGATAAACAAAATTGATAAACCATTAGCCAGACTCATCAAGAAAAAAAGGGAGAAGACTCAAATCAACAGAATTAGAAATGAAAAAGGAGAAGTAACAACTGACATTGCAGAAATACAAAAGATCATGAGAGATTACAACAAGCAACTCTATGCCAATAAAATGGACAACGTGGAAGAAACGGACAAATTCTTAGAAATGCACAACCTGCCAAGACTGAATCAGGAAGAAATACAAAATATGAACAGACCATTCAGCAGCACTGAAATTGAAACTGTGATTAAAAATCTTCCTACAAACAAAAGCCCAGGACCAGATGGCTTCAGAGGTGAATTCTATCAAACATTTAGCGAAGAGCTAACACCCATCCTTCTCAAACTCTTCCAAGATATAGCAGAGGGAGGAACACTCCCAAACTCATTCTATGAGGCCACCATCACCCTGATACCAAAACCAGACAAGGATGTCACAAAGAAAGAAAACTACAGGCCAATATCACTGATGAACATAGATGGCAAAAATCCTCAACAAAATACTAGCAAACAGAATCCAAGAGCACATTAAAAGGATCATACACCATGATCAAGTGGGGTTTATCCCAGGAATGCAAGGATTCTTCAATATATGCAAATCAATCAATGTGATACACCATATTAACAAAATGGAGAAAAATCATATGGTCATCTCAGTAGATGCAGAGGAAGCTTTCGACAAAATTCAACACCCATTTATGATAAAAACCCTGCAGAAAGTAGGCACAGAGGGAAATTTCTTCAACATAATAAAGGCCATATATGACAAGCCCACAGCAAACATCATCCTCAATGGTGAAAAACTGAAAGCATTTCCACTAAGATCAGGAACAAGACAAGGTTGCCCACTCTCACCACTATTATTCAACATAGTTTTGGAAGTTTTAGCCACAGCAATCAGAGAAGAAAAGGAAATAAAAGGAATTCAAATCGGAAAAGAAGAAGTAAAGCTGTCACTGTCTGCAGATGACATGATACTATACCTAGAAAATCCTAAAGATGCCACCAGAAAACTACTAGAGCTAATCAATGAATTTGGTAAAATAGCAGGATACAAAATTAATGCACAGAAATCTCTGGCATTCCTATACACTAAGGATGAAAAATCTGTAAGTGAAATTAAGAAAACACTCCCATTTACCATTGCAACAAAAAGAATAAAATAACAAAAGACCTGATGCAGAAAACTATAAGACACTGATGAAAGAAATTAAAGATGATACAAATAGATGGAGAGATATACCATGTTCCTGGATTGGAAGAACCAACATTGTGAAAATGACTCGACTACCCAAAGCAATCTACAGATTCAATGCAATCCCTATCAAACTACCACTGGCATTTTTCACAGAACTAGAACAAAAAATTTCACAATTTGTATGGAAACACAAAAGACCCCGAATAGCCAAAGCAATCTTGAGAAAGAAAAACGGAGCTGGAGGAATCAGGCTACCTGACTTCAGACTATACTACAAAGCTACAGTAATCAAGACAGTATGGTACTGGCACAAAAACAGAAAGATAGATCAATGGAACAGGATAGAAAGCCCAGAGATAAACCCACGCACATATGGTCACCTTATCTTTGATAAAGGAGGCAGGAATGTACAGTTGAGAAAGGATAGCCTCTTCAATAAGTGGTGCTGGGAATACTGGACAGGTACATGTAAAAATATGAGATTAGATCATTCCCTAACACCATACACAAAAATAAGCTCAAAATGGATTAAAGACCTAAATGTAAGGCCAGAAACCATCAAACTCTTAGAGGAAAACATAGGCAGGACACTCTATGACATAAATCACAGCAAGATCCTTTGTGACCCACCTCCTAGAGAAATGGAAATAAAAACAAAAATAAACAAATGGGACCTAATGAAACTTAAAAGCTTTTGCACAGCAAAGGAAACCATAAACAAGACCAAAAGACAACCCTCAGAATGGGAGAAAATATTTGCAAATGAAGCAACTGACAAAGGATTAATCTCCAAAATTACAAGCAGCTCATGCAGCTCAATAACAAAAAAACAAACAACCCAATCCAAAAATTGGCAGAAAACCTAAATAGACATTTCTCCAAATAAGATATACAGACTGCCAACAAACACATGAAAGAATTCTCAACATCATTAATGATTAGAGAAATGCAAATCAAAACTACAACGAGGTATCACCTCACACCAGTCAGAATGGCCATCATCAAAAAATCTAGAAACAATAAATGCTGGAGAGGGTGTGGAGAAAAGGGAACACTCTTGCACTACTGATGGGAATGTGAACTGGTATAGCCACTATGGAGAACAGTATGGAGGTTCCTTAAAAAACTACAAATAGAGTTACCATATGACCCAGCAACCCACTACTGGGCATAAACCCTGAGAAAACCATAATTCAAAAAGAGTCATGTACCAAAATATTCATTGCAGCTCTACTTACAATAGCCAGGAGATGGAAACAACCTAAGTGTCCATCATCGCATGAATGGATAAAGAAGATGCGGTACATATATACAATGGAATATTACTCAGCCATAAAAAGAAACGAAATTGAGCTATTTGTAATGAGGTGAAGGGACCTAGAGTCTGTCATACAGAGTGAAGTAAGTCAGAAAGAGAAAGACTAATAGCGTATGCTAACACATATATATGGAATTTAAGAAAAAAAAAATGTCATGAGGAACCCAGGGGTAAGATGGGAATAAAGACACAGACCTACTAGAGAATGGACTTGAGGATATGGGGAGGGGGAAGGGTAAGCTGTGACAAAGTGAGAGAGTGGCATGGACATATATACACTACCAAATGTAAAATAGCTAGCTAGTGGTAAGCAGCCGCAAAGCACAGGGAGATCAGCTCGGTGCTTTGTGACCACCTAGAGGGGTGGGATAGGGAGGGTGGGAGGGAGGGAGACGCAAGAGGGAAGAGATATGGGAACATATGTGTATGTATAACTGATTCACTTTGTTATAAAGCAGAAACTAACACACCACTGTAAAGCAATTATACTCCAATAAAGCTGTTAAAAAAAAATGTTTTCTGGAAGAACTGGCCTCTAGAGCATAAAGGAAACAGGGTTGATTCTGGAATGTCTCGACTGGTCCACTCACTGCCCAAGGCACTATCTGGCCTTTTGTCATGAAATGCTTTTCTTAATCCCCTAGTGTGTTAGGGTTCAATAAATAACACCCCTCTTTGTCACTCAGCTCCTGAACAAATATATAAATAGTAGAATAGCAGATGAATGTCTAGACACCACTTTTACTAATGAAAAAGGCTAAGTTGGAGGATACAGAGCCAAGAGTCTGATAAGTAAACCCCGCAGTTAGTTGAACCTTCCCCTCCAGAATCGCAGCACATCAAGTGCTCTTGGAGGGAAGGCAGGTCCCAAGAGAAAGAAGCATAGAGCCGAGTAGATGCCTTGCTCTTTCTTCCTAAACGTATCTATTAAATCCATGTCTACTGGGTCAGAGTGAGGACAGGAGTTACACTAGCAGACACCTCTTCTCATGGAAAGAAACATGAGGAGTGGGGAAGAAACATTTCCCTGAATAGGCTCTGCTACGTATACTACATTTAAAAATGAGTAAACATGACCTATGTTAGATCTTACAGACAATTTTCAGAATGGGCAAATATATAAAGACACACAGCAGTGAAACAGGGTTGCCCTGAGAAATTATTGAAAGAGGTGTTCTGGTAGCAAATGGTGCAACTCTATAACTCCCCTGCTACTAAGAAAAAAGAAAGAAAGAAAGAAAACGCATCCTAAGCACCTTCCAAAGTACTGGAGAAGCCAGAAGACAAAGTATCAGAGAGAATGCTAGTGAGATGGGAAAGTGAGGTGAGCTAAAGTTTCCTTGGTCTGGCTTGCCTGAGGAACCTAGAATGGAAACTGAAAGAATCAAAGTGAAGACCCTATCTAGCTTTGGGGTAACCTCAGTTCTAAGCTGCATGAGAGCTGATTCCCTCCAAGTAGTCAAGGAGACTATGCCTAATTTCCCATTTTTCCCTTGAAGTAGTCAAAGGTGTTTTCCAGTCAGCCTGATCTTTGACCAAATGTGCCTTATTTCTGTTGTTCTCATCACTTTTCCCAAATCTGGGTTGGGAGAATGGTAGAATTCAAAAAGGCCACAAGGGAAAAGAAAACTGATCCATGGAAATGAGAAGAATTGCACACACTTTGCATACAGAAGAAGATGGAGGAAAGTGGACTACCATTTATCTCAAGGACATGAAAGCTTTCATTCAAAGATGATAATTTTCAGGCTAGAATGAGAGGGAAGAGATATAAAATATAGCTTAAGGAACTTTCAGTATAAGTAGACTGTCTTGAGTGTTCTAAGCTGACTGAGGAGTACCTTCTCCATTAATTTCATTCCACATTGAACCCATCTGCAGAGGAAGAGTCATCTTATTATACTGCAAGGGTCATCTGTAGCATCTGTCATCCCATGAGACAGTAAGCAATTGGAGGATAGCATTTAATACCTATATCAGAAAAAAATGAACAAATGTATTTAGGGTGAATCAATTTAAAGTGAGGTTCTTAAATACAGAAATAGGTTATTAACATGTTCACTTTTTGTGAGGGGAAAGGATACTTTAAATGGGATAGATTCTGATTTGATAAGAGAAGAATAATTTCTTAACACAAAGGAAAATAAATAACAAATGATCCTCAAGTATAACTGTGGTATCATTGGAACTACTGACAAACATTCAGTACACATTTTAGGCAGTGTGGCAGGATCACACTTCTCCATCTACTTGACCTCTGGTGTGGCCATGTGACTTGCTTTAACCAATGAAATGTAACCAGCATTGACTGGTCATATAAAAGAGGAAACTTTAAGCATTCCTGACTCAACACAGTCACTCTCTTCCCTGCCTCTGGGATATATATATACATATATATATACATATATATATGTGTATGTATATATATATATATATATAAACTGAATCAATTTGCTGTACACCAGAAAATAACACAACACTGTAAATCAACTACGCTTCAATAAAAAAGAAAAAAGATGGAGCTTCTGACAAATCAGGTCTAGCAGTGACAACAATAAACAGAAGCTTATTGCCCATGTGTGATAGACTGTATGAGTGTTACGGAAAGAATATTTTTGCCCCCTCATTCAGATGTTGAAGTCCTTATCCCCACATGATGGTACTTAGAGGTGGGGCCTTGGGGAAGTAATTGGGTCATGAGGTTGGAGCCCCCACGAATGGAATTAATGCCCTCATAAGGAGAGACAAGAGAAATAATCTCGCTCTGCCGTGTGAGGAGGATACAGCAAGAAGAGAGCTGTGTACAAACCAGGAGGAGGACCCTCACCAGAATGTGACCATGGTTTTCCAACCTCTAGAACTGTGAGAAAATAAATTCCTATGTTTTAAGCCAACCAAGCTATGTTTTTGTTGCTGCTGTAGCAGTCTGAACTAAGACACTGAGTAAGCATGAGTTAGAACTAAATTTGTGTTATCTTTGTATGGGTTGTTTGATCTAACCCAACCTGTCTGATATAATCTCCCCATAAACTTGAACCACTTCTACACAATTTCAACTCATTGAGCTCATCAAAACGACATGATGAGGACACGGGGAGGGGAAAGGTAAGCTGGGACGAAGTGAGAGAGTGGCATGGACATATATATACACTACCAAACGTAAAATAGATAGCTAGTGCGAAGCAGCCGTATAGCACAGGGAGATCAGCTCGGTGCTTTGTGACCACCTAGAGGGGTAGGATAGGGAGGGTGGGAGGGAGATGCAAGAGGGAAGAGATATGGGGATATATGTATATGTATAGTTGATTCACTTTTTATAAAGCAGAAACTAACACACCACTGTAAAGCAATTATATTCCAATAAAGATGTTAAAAACAAAAAGACAGAAAACAAAAAACATGATGACTGCCTTTTGGCTAACAGGTTGTGATCTTCCATGACTGAGACCCATTCATCTATTTAGGTAAAACCCTGGAATTACTGGAACATCAGTGTTGGGGTAAAGACACAAACCACTTGAAATACTTCAGTGGCATTCTGCTTTTCAATGTATTCAACTTTCCTCAAACAGCTCCCAATACCCATGCTCTAGAGTCACTGCGAGCACAAGAATTCTCGGAAATACACACACATCAGCTGTATTATAACTCTACTTCCCCACTCCTGCTATTTCCAAAAGAAATTTGTTTCTCTTCCAGCAATAGTGCAGGGATAGAAGACTGTCCATAAAGCCTCAGTGTCACTGCTACAAGCACTTGAACATGACCTGCTCAGCTATTTAGCATTTCCAGTTCTCATTTCAACTTAACCACTTGACATTGAGTGTTTGTTCCACTAGAAATGTTTCAGTGTTGTCAGGCTGTGACTAAATTTGGCAAATTACTAATGTACATGGAGTACTCCAAACTGGCCCAGAAAGCCTTTTTTCCATTAGGACTTATATTCTGCTTTCCCTATTTTGGGGTGATCTGGCCAGAGCTAGAGTCAATATATGGATCCACTTCGTTGTGCAGTTTTGTCTATTCTCTTGAAAAGAATGGCAAATCAAGTATCTTTAATATGAGCATACCTTCTGTCATTTTTATTAGATTCCAATAAAATTAGATACAGGGCAAATCAAAGAGAAAATCTCTCCCCTTGCCAGCTCAAAGCAAAATGCATGTTGCCAGTTTAATTTAGAGCAGGTGAAAATCAGGTATATGAGGCTTAATAAAGTCCACAGCTCGGAGAACTCCCATGAATCCTAATATAGCTTCCAGATAGCTAAAAGACCCAATGACTTTGAGAGAGTTTTGTAAAGCATAAAGTGCTACTTAGAAGGAGGTTCTTCCTATTTTCACGTCAGGTGTCAACAACAGGTGTTTTTTACAGTCTGATTAAAATAGATGTTTCCAAACACCAAATTTTACAGAAGGGCAGTAAGAGCCGAGCCTGTGTTTTAATAAGGTCCTTCAGGCCAACTTCTACTACTGTGTGTGTGCACATGTGTGTGTGTGGTGTGTGTGGTGTGTGTGGTGTGCACTGGCAGTCCAGAAACAAATTGGAGTTCTCTGAAGCCAGCAAGAAGCTTCAATGTTTTATTGACCTGAAAAGACAGCTCAGGTAGAAGTTCATAGGGAAAATCTAAAGCTCATAGACCAAGACTTAAAGACCAAGGAAGGATTGGGTCCGCAGAGAAAGGTAATGAAGACACCAGAACAAAATCCTGTTAGAAAAAGGTATAGGGGAGACCTTCAAGATGGTGGAAGAGTAATGCGTAGAGATCACATTCCTCCCCACAAATACATCTGAAATACATTTACATGTGGAACATCTCCTACAGAACACCTACTGAACACTGGCAGAAGACCTCAGGCCTCCCAAAAGGCAAGAAACTCCCCACGTACCTGGGTAGGGCAAAAGAAAAAAAAGAGACAAAAGAATAGGGACGGGACCTGCACCAGTGGGAGGGAACTGTTAAGGAGGAAAGGTTTCCATACACTAGGAAGCCCCTTCGCAGGCGGAAACCACGGGTGGCGGAGGGGGGAAGCTTCGGAAACACAGAGGAGAGCGCAGAAACGGGTGCAGAGGGCAGGGCAGAGAGATTCCCACACAGAGGATCAGTGCCGGCCAGCACTCACCAGCCCAAGAGGCTTGCCTGCTCACCCACTGGCGTGGGCGGGGTCCGAGGTTTGGTCTTCGGAGGTCAGACCTCAGGGAGAGGACTGGGGTTGGCGGTGTGAACACAGCCTGAAGGGGTTAGTGCGCCACAGCTAGCCGGGAGGGAGTCCGGGAAAAAGTCTTGAGCTGCCAAAGAGGCAAGAGACTTTTTCTTGCCTCTTTCTTTCCTGGTGCATGAGGAGAGGGGATTGAGAGCGTCGTTTAAAGGAGCTCCAGAGATGAGAGCGAGCCATGGCTATCAGCGCGGACCCCAGAGACGGGCGTGAGACGCTAAGGCTGCTTTTGCAGCCACCAAGAAGCCTGTGTGCAAGCACAGGTCACTATCCACACCTCCCCTCCCGGGAGCCTGTGCAGCACGCCACTGCCAGGGTCCCGGGATCCAGGGACAACTTCTCCGGGAGAACGCACGGTGCGCATCAGGTGGGTGCAACGTCACGCTGGCCTCTGCCGCCGCAGGCTCACCCCGCACTCCCCCCAGCCTGAGTGAGACAGAGCCCCTGAATCAGCGGCTCCTTTAACCCCGTCCTGTCTGAGCGAAGAACAGATGCCCTCAGCGACCTACACGCAGAGGCGGGGCCAAATCCAAAGCTGAACCCCAGGAGCTGTGTGAACAAAGAACAGAAAGGGAAATCTCTCCCAGCAGCCTCAGGAGCAGAGGATTAAATCTCCACAATAAAATTAATGTACCCTGCATCTGTGGAATACCTGAATAGACAACGAACCATCCCAAATTGAGGAGGTGGACTTTGGGAGCAACGATATATATATTTTTTTCCTTTTTCTCTTTTTGTGAGTGTGTATGTGTATGCTTCTGTGTGTAATTTTGTCTGTATAGCTTTGCTTTTACCATTTATCCTAAGGTTCTGTCTGCCCATTTTTTTCTGTTTCTGTTTTTGTTTTTTAGTATAGTTTTTAGCACTTCTTACCATTGGTGGATTTGTTTTTTGGTTTGGTGGCTCTCTTCTTTCTTTCTTCCTTTCTTTATTAATTTTTATTTTTTTAATAATTAATTTTTACTTTAATAACTTTATTATTATTCTTTCTTTCTTTTTTTCTCCCTTTTATTCTGAGCCATGTGGATGATTGGATCTTGGTGCTCCGGCTGGGTGTCAGGGGTGTGACTCTGAGGTGTGAGAGCTGAGTTCAGGACATTGGTCCACCAGAGACCTCCCAGCTCCACGCAATATCAAATGGCGAAAATCCCCCAGATACCTCCATCTCAATGCCAAGACCCAGCTCCACTCAACGACCAGCAAGCTAGAGCGCTGGACACCCTATGCCAAACAACTACCAAGACAGGAACACAACCTCACCCACTAGCAGAAAGCCTGCCTAAAATCATAATAAGGTCACAGGCACTCCAAAACACACCACTGGACGGAGACCTGCACACCAGAAAGACAAGATCCAGCCGCATCCACCACACACAGGCATAAGCCCCCTCCACCAGGAAGCCTACACAACCCACTGAACCAACTTTAGCCACTGGGGCAGACACTGAAAACAACGGGAACTACGAACCTGCAGCCTGAGAAAAGGAAACCACAAACACAGCAAGTTAAGCAAAATGAGAAGACAGAGAAACAGCAGATGAAGGGGCAAGGTAAAAACCCACCACACCTAACAAATGAACAGGGAATAGGCAGTCTACCTGAAAAAGAACTCAAAGTAATGATAGTAAAGATGATCCTAAATCTTGGAAATAGAATAGAGAAAATACAAGAAACGTTTAACAAGGACTTAGAAGAACTAAAGAGCAAACAAACAATGATGAACAACACAATAAATGAAATTAAAAATTCTCTAGAAGGAATGAATAGCAGGATAACTGAGGCAGAAGAACAGATAATGACCTGGAAGATAAAATAGTGGAAATAACTACTACAGAGCACAAAAAAGAAAAAAGAATGAAAAGAATTGAGGACAGTGTCAGAGACCTCTGGGACAACATTAAACGCATGAACATTCAAATTACAGGGGTCCCAAAAGAAGGAGAGAAAAAGAAAGGGACTGAGAAAATATTTGAAGAGATTATAGATGAAAACTTCCCTGATATGGGAAAGGAAATAGTTAATCAAGTCCAGGAAGGACAGAGTCCCAAACGAGATAAATCCAAGGAGAAACACACATTAATCAAACAATAAAAAATTAAATACAAAGAAAAAATATTAAAAGCAGCAAGGGAAAAGCAACAAATAACATACAAGGGAATCCCCATAAGGTTAACAGCTGATCTTTCAGCAGAAACTCTGCAAGCCAGAAGGGAGTGGCATGACATATTTAAAGTGATGAAAGGGAAGAACCTACAACCAAGAATACTCTACCAAGCAAGGATCTCATTCAGATTCAACAGAGAAATTAAAACCTTTGCACACAAGCAAAAGCTAAGAGAATTCACCACCACCAAACCAACTTTACAACAAATGCTAAAGGATATTCTCTAGGCAGGAAACACAAGAGAAGGACAAGACCTACAAGAACAAACCCCAAACAATTAAGAAAATGATAACAGGAACATGCATATCGATAATTACCTGAAGTGTAAATGGATTAAATGCTCCAACCAAAAGACATAGACTGACGGAATGGATATAAAAACAAGACCTGTACATATGCTGTCTACAAGAGACCCACTTCAGACCTAGGGACACATACAGACTGAAAGTGAGGGGATGGAAAAAGATATTCCATGCAAATGGAAATCAAAAGAAAGCTGGAGTATCAATTCTAACATCAGACAAAATAGACTTTAAAATAAAGACTATTAAAAGAGACAAAGAAGGACATTACATAATGATTTAGGGATCAGTCCAAGTAGAAGATATAACAATTGTAAATATGCACCCAACATAGGAGCACCTCAATACATAAGGCAAAGGCTAACAGCCATACAAGGGGAAATCGACAGTAATACAATCACAGTAGGGGACTTTAACACCCCACTTTCACCAATGGACAGACCATCCAAAATGAAAATAAATAAGGAAACACAAGCTTTAAATGTTACATTAAACAAGATGGACTTAATTGATATTTATAAGACATTCCATCCAAAAACAACAGAATACATGTCCTCCTCAAGTGCTCATGGAACATTCTCCAGGATAGATCATATTTGGGTCACAAATCAAGCCTTGGTAAATTTAAGAAAATTGAAATCAAATCACGTATGTTTTTGAACCGCAACGGTATGTGACTAGATATCAATTACAGGAAAAAATCTGTAAAAAAATGCAAACACATGGAGGCTGAACAATACACTACTGAATAACCAAGAGATCATTGAAGAGATCAAAGAGAAAATAAAAAAATACCTAGAAACAAATGACAACAAAAACACGATGACCCAAAACCTATGGGATGCAGCAAAAGCAGTTCTAAGAGGGAAGTTTATAGCAATACAATCCTACCTTAAGAAACAAGAAACATCTCAAATAAACAACCTAACCTTACATCTAAAGAAATTAGAGAAAGAAGAACAAAAAAAACCCAAAGTTAGCAGAAGGAAAGAAATTATAAAGATCAGATCAGAAATAAATGAAAAACAAATGAAGGAAAAAATAGCAAATATCAATAAACCTAAAAGCTGGTTCTTTGAGAAGATAAACAAAATTGATTGATTAGCCAGACTCATCAAGAACAAAAGGGGGAAGACTCAAATAAATAGAATTAGAAATAAAAAAGGAGAAGTAACAACTGATAGAGCAGAAATACAAAGGATCATGAGAGATTACTACAAGCAACTATATGCCAATAAAATGGACAACCTGGGAGAAATGGACAAATACTTAGAAAAGCAAAACCTCCCGAGACTGAACAAGGAAGAAAGAGAAAATATAAACAGATCAATCACAAGCACTGAAATTGAAACTGTGATTAAAAATCTTCCAACAAACAAAAGCCCAGGACCAGATGGCTTCAGAGGCGAATTCTATCAAATATTTACAGAAGGTCTAACACCTAACCTTCTCAAACTCTTCCAAAATATAGCAGAGGGAGGAATACTCCCAAACTCATTCTACGAGGCCACCATCACCCTGATACCAAACCCAGAAAAAGATGTCACAAAGAGAGAAACTACAGGCCAATATCACTGATGAACATATATACAAAACTCCTCAACAAAATACTAGCAAACAGAATCCAACAGCACATTAAAAGGGTCATACACCATGATCAAGTGGGCTTTATCCGAGGAATGCAAGGATTCTTCAATATATGCAAATCAATCAATGTGATACACCTTATTAACAAACTGAAGAATAAAAACCATATGATCATCTCAATAGATGCAGAAAAAGCTTTCGACAAAATTCAATACCCATTTTTGATAAAAACCTTCCAGAAAGTAGGCATAGAGGGAATTTTCCTCATCATAATAAAGGTCATATATGACAAACCCACAGCCAACATCATCCTCAATGGTGAAAAACTGAAACCATTTCCACTAAAATCAGGAACAAGACAAGGTTGCCCAGCAAACAGAGGAGAAAAAGAAATAAAAGGAATCCAAATCAGAAAAGAAGATGTAAAGCTGTCACTGTTTGCAGATGACATGATACTATACATAGAGAATCCCAAAGATGCTACCAGAAAACTACTAGAGCTAGTCAATGAATTTGGTAAAGTAGCAGGATACAATGTTAATGCACAGAAATCTCTGGCATTCCTATACGCTAATGATGAAAAATCTGTAAGTGAAATTAAGGAAACACTTCCATTTACCATTGCAACAAAAAGAATAAAGTATCTGGGAATAAACCTACCTAAGGAGACAAAAGACCTGTATGCAGAAAACTATAAGACACTGATGAAAGAAATTAAAGATGATACAAACAGATGGAGAGACATACCATGTTCTTGGACTGGAAGAACCAACATTGTGAAAATGACTCTACTACCCAAAGCAATCTACAGATTCAATGCAATCCTTATCAAACTACCACTGGCATTTTTCACAGAACTAGAACAAAAGATTTCACAATTTGTATGGAAACACAAAAGACCCCGAATAGCCAAAGCAATCTTGAGAAAGAAAAATGGACCTGGAGGAATCGGGCTCCCTGACTTCAGACTATACTGCAAAGCTATAGTAATCAAGACAATATGGTACTGGCACAAAAACAGAAATATAGATCAATGGAACAGGATAGAAAGCCCAAAGACAAAGCCACGCAATATGGTCACCTTATCTTTGATAAAGGAGGAAAGAATATACAATGGAGAAAAGACAGCCTCTTCAATAAGTGGTGCTGGCAAAACTGGACAGCTACATATAAAAGAATGAAATTAGAACACTCCCTAACACCATACACAAAAATAAACTCAAAATGGGTTAAAGACCTAAATGTAAGGCCAGACACTATCAAACTCTTAGAGGAAAACATAGGCAGAACACTCTATGACATAAATCATAGCAAGATCCTTTTTGACCCACCTTCTAGAGAAATGGAAATAAAAATAAACAAATGGGACCTAATGAAACTTAAAAGCTTTTGCACAGCAAAGGAAACCATAAACAAGACGAAAAGACAACCCTCAGAATGGGAGAAAATATTTGCAAATGAAGCAACTGACAAAGGATTAATCTCCAAAATTTACATGCAGTTCATGCAGCTCAAGATCAAAAAACAAACAACCCAATCAAAAAATGGGCAGAAAACCTAAATAGACATTTCTTCACAGAAGATATACAGATTGCCAACAAACACATGAAAGGATGCTCAACATAACTAATCATTAGAGAAATGCAAATCAAAACTACAATGAGGCATCACCTCACACCAGTCAGAATGGTCATCATCAAAACATCTACAACAATAAATACTGGAGAGGGTGTGGAGAAATGGAACCACCCTGTTGCACTGTTGGTGGGAATGTAAATTGATACAGCCACTATGGAGAACAGTATGGAGGTTCTTTAAAAAACTAAAAATAGAACTACCATATGACCCAGCAATCCCATTACTGGGCATATATCCCGAGAAAACCATAATTCAAAGAGTCATGTACCACAATGCTCGTTGCACCTCTATTTACAATAGCCAGGACATGGAAGTAACCTAAGTGTCCATAGACAAATGAATGGATAAAGAAGATGTGGCACATATATACAATGGAATATTACTCAGCCATAAAAAGAAACGAAATTGAGTTATTTGTAATGAGGTGGATGGACCTAGAGTCTGTCCTACAGAGTGAAGTAAATCAGAAAGAGAAAAACAAATACTGTATGCTAACACATACATATGGAGTTTAAAAAAAGAAATGGTTCTGAAGAACCTAGGGGCAGGACAGGAATATAGATGTAGACGTAGAGTATGGACTTGAGGACATGGTGGGGGGAAGGGTAAGCTGGGACGAAGTGAGAGAGTGGCATTGACTTATACATACTACCAAATGTAAAATGGATGGCTAGTGGGAAGCGGCCGCATAGCACAGGGAGATTAGCTCAGTGCTTTGTTACCACTTAGAGGGGTGGGATAGGGAGGGTGGGAGGGAGATGCAAGAGGGAAGAGAGATGGGGATATATGTATATGTATAGCTAATTCACTTTCTTATAAAGCAGAAACTAACACACCATTATAAAGCAATTATACTCCAATAAAGATGGTAAAGAAAAAGTCATGGGGGACATCTGTTACTAACAGACAATCAGTACTAACACTGGCAGATAACTGTAGTTTCCTGTGCTAAGCTGGCTGGTGTAAGGTATATTGGCATCACTTTACAAAAACAGAAAAAAGTCAGGTCTACATGGACAATGAACTAAAAGTTTGCTTTGGAGTATTTCGGGTACATTTTCAGAACCTTTCAGGGGGCACAAGTATATTCTTGCAAGTCGTTACCGAAGAAATCACTATAAATGAAAAAATTAAATAGTCTTGGTAAAATTTCAGTTGAATGGAATACATACATACAGTTGAATGGAATAAAATGTTCAAGGACATTTTTAATGTCTGTCCTTGTGACACTGTCTTGAGTCCATCATAACACATTTGCAGGATTAAATCTCTCTTCACTTCTCTGAGTCAAGGAAAAGAGGAAGCAGGCATCCGCAGCGCTCAAATGGCCCGTAAGCACCCATGCACTTTACTAACCTCTCACAGTGGGCTAGTCCCAAGGAGACATGCTGCCTCCACTCTCATATGGTAAGTGGTTTCAGAATTCCAGACGTTCCCATCACCCTAACCCTAACCTTGGGAAGCATGGTCTAAATCAACCTTTGAGAGAGATGTTTGGCACTTCCTGCTTATTTTGCTAACAAAAATTTCCCCATCCCTTCTCTTCCCCATTTCCCATATCAATAGACCACCACCCCCAAAGACATCTTCCTCCCACGTTCAACAACTCCCTCAAATCCCATCTTCTCATCTCGCACAAGTCAGTTCTCTTGTCCAAGCACTTAGGTTGAACAGGGGCTTAATCTTTGTTTCTCCACCACCCAGCCCAGTATCTGGCACACAGCAGACACTCAATGCATGCTGAAGAATGAGAAAGAGAGAATGTATAACCTTAGTGCCACAACAAGGCTACTAGTAGGACACTGAAGGTTAGGGATGGAAATGGCAGGAAGTAGGAAGGGAGGAAGAAGGGACCCAGCAAGGAGGAGAAAATCAAAGAGGAGACAAGAGTCCCCTCATGTCCTCTTGCTTCTAAAAGGCACCCCTCCCCCCCATCCCTAAAGCCCCCACTACCACCACAGAAAGAAAGGCAGTGGAGCTGCCCCTCCAATAGCCCACATATATTCTTTGGCTGCAAGTTACGACTATTTTACCTTTAAGGGTGACCTGAGTATTCATTCCAATCCAATTTCACTTAGATACAAAATGTGATTTTTCCTGGCCTAAACCCCAGGAATTGGCTGGCTTTTTCTCAACAACAGCAACAATTTCTTTCAGTATAGGAGCCTTCTAGTATCATCATCTGACAATGAAGAATTTAATGTTCCCGAGTGTATTAGGCTCTACAACACATTCAAAAACAGAAGTATTTTGCATCCTCAGCACCTAGTGAATCTACAGGGTACAGACTGATGTGGTTCTCAACCATTCTGTGTCAATTTCCATACACCCTGCACTGTCCCACATTATACAATGTACCTCTAAACTGCCTTTCACACCATAAACTGCAGTAAAACCTAGACAATATATTGAAAGTAGTCAACCGATGTGATTTCCATTCTTCTTCCCCATAAATTAGGTCTCTTGGCAGCCATTTCACTCCTCCAGCTCCAAGGGGTAGGGGGTAGGGGGTGTGG
Source organism: Tursiops truncatus (assembly GCF_011762595.2). NCBI lineage: Eukaryota > Metazoa > Chordata > Mammalia > Artiodactyla > Delphinidae > Tursiops > Tursiops truncatus. The sequence goes on from NC_047052.1 coordinate 16,479,755, forward strand.
GAAGGGGGAAGTGAGTACCAGCTTGGGAAGGAAGAGGCTGGATGAAGGGAAATATTCCAACCAAACAGGAAGAACAAAGAGAAAGCTTATCCCTTCCACCCTAGGGGAATTGGTAGGATACTAGGTCAAGCAACATGAAAGCAGGTGGGAAAAAATGTATATGACTCCATTCTCCATGCTGGAGTCCTGGATGGGTGGAGGCAGGTGAAATACATTAAAGGGAAAAAACAAAGCAGAGAAAGGGCTTCCTTCCCATTAGGCACTCAGAAGCCAAGACCATATCAGAAGTTGACTCTTTCCACCCCATACCAACCTAGAGTGTCCAGAGCAGAGTTAAATGAGTGGTACAGGAAGATAGGGAGAGTTTAGCTTTCTAACATCCCCTTCAGATTCTACGTCAAAGGCAAGTATGTGTTAGTTGCTGGGTGCCCTGTGGAAGGTCGCAGAAGATAGCTGATGGACTTGTAAGGGAGGGGATGCTCACAGCAGAGACTGGGTGATCCTGAGAGCCATGGGCTGCAGGAGAGACAGGCAGGGTTAGGGCTTAGGAGAAGCTGAGTCAGCTGGAAGGATTCCTGGTATGACCAAGCTGAGAGAGAAGGTACCATGATTTCAGAGCTGTCAAATTTAGCACCAGGGCCAGAAGTTCAAAACCAGGACTTACCCACATGCGTAAGTCCCAGATTTCCCCTCAGCATGAGTTGAGATCCCTCCACCATCCACCTAAGGGTTCCCCTGGAGAACAACAGAAGCAGAGGAAGAAATCTGAGAGATTAAATCTTTACCCAAAAGAGACCTTTACCTAAGAAGCTGTTTAAATTATCAAATCAGACCAAATTTTATTTTTACTTGATACTCAGCAGTATGGGGGCTACTAGGGAAGAGTAGATCTCTTACGAAACATTAAAAAACTACATTTTCTTTGAAGATCAGTATATAGTGTGTAATTTTGCAATCCAGCTTCATGGACTTTTTGTAATTTATACGAAAACAAAAATGACTGCAAGCCATCCCATAATGGCACTGCCTGCTGCCACCCAGACAAGATAGATGAGGGAGGGTAGGTCTTTGGAGAGCTACCAGTGCCTGCACAGGACCTTAGGGGGAAGGAAGCATCCCTCTAACCTTAGGCTCCAAAACCTGCTGCTGCAACAAGATGGTGCATGGCCAGAAGCCAGACACTTAAGAGTCTGGCTTTTTCGCTGGCAGGTGCAGTCTCCAGCCTGTGTCCCTTACCTGTCTCAAATCTGCCCCCTCCTACCTCACCATGATTCTCCCTTTGGGAAGCCATCAGGTGACAGCTATATGAGTGCACGCACCGGAGGGGGATAGACAAGGCTCCGTACCACTAGTAATATGGTAGGAGAATTAAGAGGGGGAAAAAAACCCAACACCTTTGCCCCTACTTTTATTCACGGGGTCTAACACAACCATATGTAGAGGCTGCAGGTTAGGCGCCACCTAATCATCAGCCACAGCAGGGGAGATGCCTGGCTCGATTTCCCTAGAATCCAGCATGAACTGTCACCTCCCTACCCAGTGCCGCCTCTCACGCCCCAGCTCTCATGACCCAAGGAAGGCACAATCGGCCCAAGTCAGCACTGGCCCTTTTGTGACGTTTTAAAAAAAATTCTCCACAAATGGAACCCCCACTTTACAACACAGGAATCCGCTGCATAACTCTTGGACAAGTTTTCAGGAATACAGTATGTAAAAAATAAAAAACTGCCTGATTTCTTTCTTCCCCATTTTGTTATTTAGATTCCTTTCTTTGTTTTTGGAGAATTTTTCCAGAATAGGTGTCAATCTGCATGGTAAACATTGTGCTTAATTGTTTGCCAGGCTACAGAATAACTAGCAGAAACTGAAGTTATTTTAGACAAGAACAAACAATTTGAATATGGCAGTTAGTGGGGATCTGAGAACAAAGGCTGTGGTTTTATTTAAAGAACAAGTCAATCACCCCAATAGAAAGACAATGCAGGCGCTCCTGCGTGCCTGGCTGAAAAGCCTGAAGTTTTGCTGTTCTGAAACATGTGAAGATATTCGTGACAAAAGGCCGGGTTTTGAACATCGATAAAAGAAATTCAAGAAAAGCTACCATAGTTCACAAAGAAACAAAGCTTTCGCCATTGAGGAAAGGGATTGTGTCCTGTGAAACCCAGTACTCAAAGATGACAGTGTCTGGTTTTACCGCCAGGCAGAGAATCAGGAAATTGACTTGACACGGAAGTTTTATGCAAACTGACTTAACACACACACCCCATCAAATATGTTAAATGCACCAGACAAGGAATAGGAAATACTGAAAAGGCAGGACGACAGCTACTCAATGACAATTCCCCCTAAAATAACCTGCTTTCAATCCCCTACTTCTCACATCAGGATACTCTCTTTTCTCATCAGTGGTTTACTTAGAGCAAGACTTCAAGTCAGTCAGTAGTCAGCAAACATTTTCTATAAAGAGCCAGACAGTAAATATTTTAGGCTTTTCAGGCCATTCTGTCTCTGTCACAACTACTCAACTTCACCACTGTAGCGTGACAGCAGCCACAAGAAATTTGTAAATGAATGGGCGTGGCCATGTCCAATAAAACTTTATGGACACTGAAATTTGAATTTTACATAATTTTCACCTGTTGTGAAATATTTTTCTTTTGAGTTTTTTTCAACCATTTAAAAAAGTATAAACCATCCTTAGTTAACAGGCCATACAAAATTAGGTGGCAGCGGCAGATTGCCCACCCTGGCTCCATAACCCCCAAGCCCTTCAATGACTGTGACCTCATACTACCTGGGCATTCAGAACCATACTTCTGAACACGTGTTCAAGAAGAACGGACACCTGTGAGAATGCAGAAACTGAACTGGTGGCCACTTGAAACCTCAGGAGTAAAAAAAAAAAAGGGGTGGAGCAAACAAATCCCAAATAAAAAACAAAGAGCTGTAAAATGTGTTGAAACGTATTCACATCAGTCCTGATGATGAAGTGAGTGTGAGGAAGAGGGCTGAACAGAACAGCTGTTTTATTATCAATACTTAGACTTGAATGAAGGTAGGGTTTGAGGAAAGTCACAAATGAGAAAGCATGGCCCCGCTTCTGTGAATGGAATATGGGAGAAGAAAGGAGAAAAGGAGGTCATGAAAATAATGAAGACATTGAAGGCTAACATTATACTATCGAAATAATACTATGTAATACTATGGCTAATACTATGTAACAGGAACGATTCTAAATGCTATACATTGCATCATTTAATCCTTATAACAGCCCTATGAAGCATTATTATTAACCCCATTTACAGATGAGGAAACTGAGACTCTGAAAGGATAGATAACATACTCAAAGGTACGGATGAATGGATAAAGAACTAGATAGATGATTGATATAGGATTAATAGGTAAACAGGTAAATGATAATAGAGATGATACATGGATGGATGAAAGGATAGACAGATAGCAGTCCAACTCGAAAAATGGAGCACTTAACCCCACACTATGCTGCCTCTGCACGGACAATGGGAAAGTAAGAAAAAGGCTGCTGGAACAGAAAACAGGAACTGAAGAGTGGGAGGTGGTAGGAACTCCTCTTTTTTATAAGCAGCTCTACACTTATAACTACTCTTCCAAGAGGTTAGTTTGGGTGGAGTTTTCCTGAAGGAGGTGAGTTTGAAGTCATTTTGAATTGACTGAAGGCACTAAATATTGAAACATGCACGCGACCACAGGAAGTATGTTCGTGGAGGACCTGGAACTGGGAAAAACAAAGATTCAGAGGGGACTTGAAAGTGCAAAGATGATTTGAAGAGCTAGACATTTTTCTCTCAGGTCTAATGTAGGGACAGATTTTCAAAAACACAGGTTCTACAAACTGCCTCCCTTTGATATCCAGAAGGGGCTTGTTGGGAATGCAAAGCAGCTTGTGCGAGGAACATCTTCCTCCATGGTGGGTCCAGCCTCAAGTGCTTAGGGAGCTTGTTTTAACTACACAGAGGCCCACACCCAGCTATTCAGGGGGTCGCAGGAATGATATTCACTCACATCAGACCACATTAGCAGGAAACATTAGCCTCATATTATAGATTTTTAAAAAACACTTTGAAAAACTAGATAACTTGCCCTAAATCGATTCTGAGTCTGCAGAACTGTGTCTACCCTTCTGAAGATGCAGAGTTCCATTGAGGCATGCTGGCTCCATCAGGATTTCCCCAAAGTGGTTCCTGCAACCACCTGTGTTGTCATGAATCAAAACCTTCCTGCAACAGACCTTTCTCTCGAAAAACAGCATATTTTCCCACTTCATGAAGTCCGTACAGCATGTCTACTTCAGATCTATTCAACTGATTTTGAAAAAAAGATAAAATGCAAAAGGTCTTTACTTTTAAAACACGTGGAAATTGTTCCGTACCATGCTGTATTTATCAGCATTCATGGACCCATATACCAAAAAGTAAATTTGAGTATATGCAAATTATTTCTCAATTTGAATAAGAGTTTCCTTTCTTAAAAAAGGCGATACTGAAATTTCTCTCTGGATGTGAAAGGCTTTAAAAACAGAAACTTCTAGCATTCCTGAGTGTCTGCCTGACTTTTAGAGGAAAAACATGAATGAGCCAATTCAATACCTCATTTTGGGGGTGATTGACAAGTCACATTTGAGTTACTAAAGTAGTTCTGGTTTCAGGACTAGTGTGTTCCACTAAATCCAGCTGTGATTCTGTTTAACCCAAGTGTTCCCCAGAGGCCCACCACGGCTGTCTCTCTTTTCCAAGCGGCAATTGAGAGGCTTTGCGAGTGGCCCTATAAACACGCTAATGAATGAATGGACAACTAATTACCTTGTAAATATGCATGAATAAGCACAGATTCCTCAACAGTAAGCCAAATGTCTGGGCGCCCTCTTGCTACCTACTTGCGCATGAGAAAATGTGACATTCTTACCGCGGAAGCTGGGCTTCCTATCTCCAGTTTCTCAACATGGAGAGAAAACTAACTTCCCAGTGGAGGATACTTTAAAAGATATACTTTTAATAAAAATAAAATAAAAATGGAGCCATGAAGGATGGGCCATCACAAGTTTTTGGACCACAACAAAGAGCAAACTGACCCCTTGGTTCAAACTTTCCAGCCAGGTGCTTTTTTACTTTTAAAATGTTTTTAAACAGTTCTCTCTCTCTCTATTTTTCCATTATAAGTCACACCCATTTTTTCTTTGGTTCTCAAAGATTCTACGGCTTTAAACGTCCTTATGATGATACTGCTCCCTGATCTAGGAATGCTAGCATCACACAAAATCTGTGTCAAAAGGACATTCCTCTCAGAGCCTTGGTGGAAAAAGGCTCCCTTGGAAGGCATCTGAGGGCGTATCTTGGGCCTGATGGAGTCATCAGGGTGGTGAGTTGAGGACATGATTCGGTTCAGAGTGTGACTGGAGTCAGAGTGAAATTCTGGATCCACCCTTCAGTAACTGAGTGACCTTCAGCAAGTTAGTTAGCCTCGTAAGTCCTCAGTTTACCCATCTGTCTCCTGGGATTAATGAAAGCTACCTTGCAGGATTGTTGTGAATATTAAATTAGATAATGTATATCAAGTGCCTATTTCTGCATCTAGCATATAGTATTTGATAAATAATATTTTTCATTAGCTGCATTAGTAAGACCCAGAGGAACAGTAAGCCAATTTTGTTTTTAAAGACTTATATCCAATCTAGTCTGGACATAGTTTTATTTCAACGGGGGCAGCATTTCCCTAAACGCCAGCTGGAATAGGTCCTCATCTCAGAACTGAAACAACGTGGATAGGATCATGTCTGATGCAGGACCAAAGATGGTCAGAAGAAGGGAGATTGCCAGGCTCATGTAGTAGCTTTGAATTTCCTGTCTTATTTTTCACACCTGGTCTATGTCCAAGCCTGAGCCCAAGGACAAAGCTGTTGTAAAACTATGGCAATAATATTTGATCCCTAACGGATAAAAAGAGGAACTGGTAAATACTTTAGAACGGCGCTTCCCATAGCATGTCTCATAGAACAGTGGCTCTGATAGCCAACGCATTAGTTCTTTCTCAGCTTGCATATCGGAAAAGTACAGTTTCTATATTGTCATCTAAGTTATTGATTTAAAATTTTTAGAAAGATAACAGGGCCTCCAGCTTGGAAGCGGTTGTAAAATAAGAGTAATTCTCTCTGGTTAATACAACATGCTGAGAGTGGTTATTCAACTAACGATACTCCACCAGTCAGTCCACATTTCTCCACTTTTCTTCAAAGAGATTTTATCAACATGCTTGCTAAAATCTAAGATGTCCCCTTAATCCACTGATATCACACTCATTAAAGATAGTAAATAGGATTAATTTGGCAACACTTATTTTTAGTAAACCATGCTGACTCTTGGAAATCATGGCTTACTTTGCTGAGGGCTCACCATTTCAGTGCCTAGTAACTAGGGAGGCAGAATAACATGGCTGAGACCACAGGTTTGAAGTCAAATCCCATCTCCATCAATTACTAACCTGCCTGCTATTGAGCAAGCTAGTTAACAACTCTAAGCCCAGTTTCTCCAACTATAAAAGATAGAGTGAGCAAAAGAGACAGTATATATAAAGTGCTTTGTAGAGTGCTATGGACAGAGAAATGTTCAATAAAATGGTCATTGTTTTTTAAAACTAGCCTTGCCAGAATTTGGTTGGCAATCAACATGGTTTCCTTCTAAAAACTGGGTCTGTCTCAGGTCTGGTTTCACAGAAACAACCTTGAGATGGGCACATGGTTATCAAGCGAGAGCTCTCAGGGGGAGAGTAAGGGTAGCAGGCAGGGGCAGGGGAAGAAAGGGGCAATAATATGGTTTTGGATGAAGTCTAACTTCAGTCCAATTCCACAAGTGTCTCTCAGACATAAACTGCCTGGCAGAGTCTGTCCTGCCCTGAAGAAAGGGAACAAGGCTTTTGTCACCCCCAATCGAAGCCAGTTACTGACTATAGGATACCTAGGGCTGTGAGTTGAGAGAGAAAGCTCCCAGAATGTCCTGGCAAAGCAGTTCCTGGCCAAGGCCAATCTTCCAGGGAAGGCTGCAGAGTAAGCAGCAGCTGAAGGGTGGGCATCCAAACAGTAACAGGGATCCCAGGAAATCCTGGTGGCACATCATCACCAGCATCTACCACGGAGACATGCCAACCACTCCATCAAAACTTGGGACCCACAAACCAGGGTGACTTCTGGGGCAAAACACACATAGCTCTATGCCACCTCCATTATCTTATCCTTTCTTCATTTTTTTCGTCCTTCTAAACTTTCCTTTTGTTGAAATATATTGTGATTAAGCACAGTGACAAAAGACCACAGTATCTCCACTTCTGAGTTACAGTCTGTCTTATTGCTTTCAAAACATGGCTACAAACTATTTTTTTCTACAAAGAGCTCAAACATAGATTAAAATATAGAACTGAACTCAGAGAAAGGAAAATTAACCACTAGAGCATGATGCACAATAAAGCCTTCAACAGGGCACAGCATGTAAGAGAATCAAGATCCCAAATGTTCTACAAGGGTAGGGCCACATTTCAGACACTCCTAAAGCATATTTTAGGGGAGTTTATAGAAGGAGGGAAAATCTAGTAACTGCACCCTTCTGTAGTTACCTGTGTTGAGGTGGTTATGTTACTTCCTTGGACAAACTTGAGCTCAAATCTTATTCTGACATTTACTAGCCATGTAAGTTTTGTTTCGGTTCTAACCTCCCAATGCATCTGTTTTCTCTTAACATCTTCAAAAATTACAGGTGGGGGTTTAAATAAAACCATGTATACATACTGCTTAACACAGTGCTAGGCATATGCTAAGCTTTCAAATGTAGCATATATTTTTTAATTCCTTCAAAAAGTCCCTTCAGAGGGGGCTAAGAAGCTAAAAATGAAAGAACTCCTCCTGAAATCTTGGGATGATGAATCTTTACCATTGAATTCAAAATGTATTAATATACAGACTAAACCGATATATTTTGTGCTTGAATTTGATATCCCAGGGATTTTTTGTTCATATTGAGGAATTCGCATCTACAGATTTGTCTCTCTGATTCCTTCTCACACCCCATCTTCCACAGTGGTTCCACAATATGGTACATTGTGGGGGCAGTTTTGATGGTCACAATGATGATGGGGCAGCAGAGACTCTATTGACATGCAGTGGGCGGATCCAAGGATGCTAAACATCCAGCATGACCCAAAACCATCTCTCACAATGAAGAATTATCCCACCTACCTCCTGCATGACTTCGCAACACCCACTGGACATTCACCAGGGTAAAAAATTGTTAATCGTTATCTGGGCCTAGAACCTAAGTTCTTTCACATATAAACAAACCATCATTCAGTGTGAATATAAATGAATTTTCCAGGAAAGCAACTGATGGATAAATCAAGGGACAGCTATATGCTATTTCAGTCCCAACTCTACCAAGAGTTGTTCCCCACATCAGAAAGTCATGACAAAGCAACTCAATGAAACCAAGTCGCCAGTACAAGGCATTCTCTCAGTCTGCATCTGTCACTGACCTATGGTGCATCCACACATAGGTATAGGTATTAACTTTTTCATTATGTTTCCTAGTATGTTTGTCCTGAATATTCTCATATACAATGCCTATTTTATTATGAACTGGTTTCCTTTCAATTTTGTTTTTCATTACTATTGGAATATTTTATCAATTTTTAAAAATTATGTGAGTGGTAGGCCATAATGTCTATGTATTTCTTGTCAGGCTAAGACAAGAGGATGTTACAAAATATTTATTAAAAGGGTAGCACTGGGTCTAATAGGACTATGAATGATGGTATGTTCTCTTTGCTCCAGGTGATGAAATTATTCATCATTACCATTGTTATAATATCACTGATTTTTCAGCCCTGACTCCCCTGTCAGACTTTTCTCATAGAAAATCCAGGCCTTCTCAACCAGACCTTAATGTTGGCAAGATGCTCAAAAGTCAAGGTCAAAGTTTCATCACCATGTGATTGTGTTGGCTGAGACTGTCTTTGCACATCACAGAGTTTGCTGATAAGACTAGAAAAGTTTCCCCAAGTCTCTGAGTATCTCCTGTTGTCGCATACGTCGCATTTGTCTCCATTCTGCACCTCAGTCAAGACCACAGTGAAACAGCCCATCTTTGATTCGGAACATTACACACTGTAGGACCTGTCAGCGGAACAAAAAGAATGCATACAACGCAATTTCTTTTGCTTGTGTGTATGTTTTGTGAATATGCTTTTGAGTAGAAGCAAAGTAGATATTTGAGGAGATAAAACAGATATCTTCCTCCATCCAGACCGACAGACTCCCAAAACAAGGTAGTATTAGGTTAAACCTACCCATAAACTTGCTAGAATTTTGAATATCTCAGATTCTCTCTGGTATGGAAAGTTAAAGAGCACTATTAGAGTATACATTCGTTCCTACTTTAGATGAGTAATAAGAATGAATATATAGAATTGAATTAGGAGTTGACTTCTGTTTCTATGAAGTTGGGTATTTTCTCTGATCCAGTAGAAAAGAAAAGGCAAAATACCAAATTAGTTGGAGTTGATGAGAGAAAGAAATGTATCCCACTCTTCCAAAAAAAAAAAAAAAAGAACCAATTATTATATTTCTAGAAGGCAGCCTAAGACCTCTGGTTGTTTGTCCAGGACATAAAATACCTACCATGCTGCTCTGGTATCTGGGTTTTTTAGGGAGAGTTTTTCTAAGAGGTTGACCACAGAGATGAAACCACAAGGATCTGCAGTTAAAGGAGGATGCCCAGAGGCAGAATCAAGAGGACGCGTAGGTTGTTACATAAATCACAACACAAGGGGTCCCTATGATGAATAAAGGACCCCAAATCTCCTAGTTTCTACAACCCTCCAAAAGCCAGTATTTTTCCAAAGAAGGCATTGGTGTTTCCAATCCAGTGTGGAGCAAATTGGAAAACAAAATATAACAATTTTTTTCTGAGAAATTAATATGAACGGAAGGAAAACCAGCAGTTGTCCCCATTGAAATGGCAACAACTCCTTGCCTCCAGCCATTTGAATCAGAGATTGTTTGCATTAATAAGGCATTAGCCTTGTTTTCTCCTTTTCTTTTTTTTATTATCAATGCCACGTTGTTCAATGTCCCACATTTGCGCATGAAATTCAGGGCAATGAAGCTGACAAAACGTAATTTACTTGCACTGAAATGCGCCAGATCCACAATTTACTTTCCCAGACTTTCAGGTGGGATTTCACATTCAGTGGCCTTTCCGAACTATCAGAGGGCTGCCCAACTTGCATGGGCCACAAACAGCCGGGGCATGGCAGGTGGGCGGCCACAGGAACAGCTGGCAAGGTCACCGATAACACAGATTTTTCCAGAAGAGAAGGAAAACACTGCTATAAACTCCAAACAAACTCCAAAGCTCTCCTGAGTTAAGTAGTAGTTCATCTTTCCCATACACACCTTAAAATTAATGCAAATTAACAGACAGGAATAAAATACACAGTCATTTCTGGAAAATTTAACAAGTTCAGAAAATATTTACCAGAGCGTAGAACTTAAAGAGCTAAACTAAACTTCACAAATAACCTAAATGTATAAAACACTGCATCATCATGATGGAGACTTTTTGAAATGGAAAGAGGAAAAAAAAGTCAGAGGACACACAGCAAAAGCATTGCAAAGTGTGGGTATTTGGAGCAAGATTTTCCATACATATAAAAAAGTAGTGTGTTAAAAACTGTTTCACAAGATTTATGTTCAAGGTTACCTATCATGACATTATTTATAATACTAAGAAATTTGGAAGAAAAAAATGCCCAATAACAGGGAATCACTTAAATAAATTATGGGGCATCCATACTGTGGAACCATTAAAAAATCATGTTGCAAAAGTATATCTAATAACATGTAGAAATGTTCCCAATATAACATTAAATTCAAAAAGCAGTTTACAAAGAAGTATGTACATTTTGATCCTGATTCCATAACCTGTACAAAAGCACACATATGCATGGGGGAAGGAAGAGAAGGCTACATATTCTTTAACATTAGCAGTTATTATGTGTAAGTGGTGAGATTACATTTTATTTTTACTTTGTGTGCTATTCCATAGTTTTTTAAAATATGTTTTACACTAAACATCTGTTATCTTGATAATAAGAAAATAGAAACAGTAAATATCTTAAATTGCCTTATTTTTGAAAACTGAGGTAAGATAGTAGCAGTTCTACAGTTTTCACATTTAATTCCTTTAAACAAAATCCCCCCAGATTGGCAAGGACAAAAAAAGTTCTTTCTTAGCAGATTTGGATCAAGGATGGGATGAATAGGTACCCTCTGCTCCAAAAGAAAAATACACATTTGCCTGTGTTCTGGATTCATACTTAAACTGTATTTCCTATACCAAAGTAAGTCAGCATCTGATTTTTAAGGGATTTGGAGAAATCCATTTCCAAAAGCCTGTAACATCTGTAAATACAACATTTAACAATTAGCAGGATTTTCATTTTCGGAAGGTATTAAAACTATTTAAAGGTGTCACGGCATACTCAGAAATGTCCCCACCCTTTGGAAATCTCCTGATCTTATCTGGACCAGCCTGCCTTCTGCCCCACCTAACGAAAACAGCAACGTCTGCAGTAAAGACTAAATTTACAGTCTTAAAGGAAAACTGAAATAAACCCAGAAACTCTGTAAGGCGTACAGAATAAAGGTCTCCGTGACCACTGCTGTTTCAATAGAGATGAATGTAGCTGTGGTCAACTGGTCAGGAACAAATGTCCAACTTCGAATGAACTCAAGCCCAGAGCTCTTCAGTTGTGACTAATCAGAGCGGCACAGACAACCAACGTGCAGAGGCAATTCCATCAGCAGTAGAAAACTCAGCAAGAGCCTTTCCTACCAATTAAAGGTAGTCAATATTGATTATCTGAGGGATTTCCATGCTCAGGAAGCAAATTAGAAACTCAATACCTGAACTATTCCTAAATGCAGTTATCAACTTCAGAGTTTTATCTCATAAAACCAATTCAGCTTAGAGTTTAATTCTATTAAATTAGGGCTTAGAAATAAGATTTGCTCTAGAATGAATGCATCATTAGTTTTAAAATGCAATATACTAAAACCCAAAATGTGCTGTATTACAGTTTGAAGAATAAATGAGTAAAGATGGCATCTAAATGCACTTCTCCCTAAATATATTTACCAGTTGAAAAAGTGATTGTTCATGAAGATACTGAGACCTATGCTAAAAAGAACATGCCCCTCTCTTTAGTATAAAATAATCCCACTGGATCCACTTCTTTACTCAAGTTTTCCCTTTTTTCTTAGACTTCCTTATTCCAACCATCAACAAAGTTTTTTGAAAGGGGGGTGGGAAGGCAGACTCTTTTCCCTGATATGTTCTACAATGAAACTCCATGAAACTTGGGACACGCATTTCAAAATAAAAGATGCTAATACAGGAACCCTAAACAGAACTGCCCAATGCTGTGTAAGTTTTAATATACTGCACCAGAGGTTTTCTTCTGCACTTTTTTAATAAGATAGAGAGTACATGAAGATTCTCCTTCCATGCGTGGTCAGAACAGTGCCCCCTGTCCTGTGGTAGATGCTTAATACTCACTGTTGATATCTTGCAAAAATCAAAAATATGTCCCTGGGCTTCCCTGGTGGCGCAGTGTTTGGGAGTCCGCCTGCCAATGCAGGGGACACGGGTTCGTGCCCCAGTCCGGGAAGATCCCACCTGCCGCGGAGCGGCTGGGCCCATGAGCCATGGCCGCTGAGCCTGCGCGTCTGGAGCCTGTGCTCCGCAACGGGAGAGGCCCCAACAGTGAGAGGCCCGCGTACCGCAAAAAAAAAAAAAAATGTCCCTGAGTAAGCCCGGCGAAGGGGGCCTGTCCTGCAATGCCTGCCTTCCCGAAACACAATGAGGGTTTTGGTGCCCTGCACAAGAAAAGTTCAATGGATACAAATCCAGTAACAGTGATGTTAGAAGACTGAGAATGAGAAATAAAACAGAGGCTCAGACCATGTCAAAGAGCCCCTGAGAAAGCCTGAGTATTGAAAGATGCACCATTCTGGGGAAAACAGCTGCATTCTTGATAGAGTCGTCGATGCTCTGATGTCAATAGGCCATTTCCATTGGCGACAATAGTCAAAGTTGGGTTCTTGAGCAATGAAACCACATTTGCCATTTTGAAAGGAAATGATCATGTTCTTGTGAACTGCACTGCGTCACACTGTATTTTAGGACCATGCTATGCATTATTATGCCCTCATGAAATACAGCCATGCATTGTCTCAGTCACTGTAAAAGACCAGCATCACAGTGTTTTGTAAATAGATGACATATGGGTTAATCTCATATTTGGATTTGGAAGGAATAATTCAACATTCAAATTTCAATATACAAAAATACACAGGTATCACAAAAGATGTCCAGGGAACTTCGGCAAGTGGAAGGTGATCACAGCTTGATCTGGATTTAATACAGCATTTTCAGATGGACTGGATCAGGATGATGGGACTCTTAGCTTCATAATAATCCACAACTTTCAGTAAATTACAGTGTAGATAAGATGGAATAAAGGAGGATGAAACCTGATTCTGACCCAGCTTTTCCCGACTGAACTAACTAACCATTGACAATCATCTACTTCTCCCTTTCAGCTCTTCTGCTCTATTTGTGTAAACTGCATTTATCTACTGAAACACAAAACAAAACAATTCCCACAGGAAGACAAGGAGAGTATAAATCCCTGTCTTTTCCCCCAGAGAAGAACAGTTATACAGCTAAACATGAGGAATATTTCCAAATTTCAGCCCAAGTTGAGGAGTTATGTTCAAAGGTTCCCTAGGGACCATTTGCAGGTCCCAGTTGAGGACTGAAGTCCCCCGTTGTCTAAAATAATTTCTGAAATGTCCTGAAGCTCCTACTTTATAAAATGATAAATAGTGCCCAGTGAAATGGTAAAAGAGTATCACTAGATTTAAATCTTGTTATTATCACATTTGGGGAGTCAAAATTAATTTAATTTTGTAAATTAAAGCCTGTATGACCATTTCAAACTTCTGATGCGCTCACTTAGAGAAAGAAGCAGCCCTCTTCTGCCTCAAGATTTTCTCTCTCTGCCTATCAACCATCTGGCACAGGGGAAAGAGATTCAAACGGAGAGTCTGCAGACCGTTAACTAGATGTGTGACCTCAAGCAAGTCATTTCACTTCTCTAGCACCCCGTTTCCTTCACTTTCAGAAGGCTCACAGTAGTGCGTCTCCCGTCCCAGTCTCATTCTCCTAGTTGGAAATTACAATTCCAATGGCTGTTGACAAAATAATACCTAAAAATTCAAAAGAAAGGCAAAAACAAAAAAGCAAAAATAATACAACAGAAGTCAAAAGCCAAAAAAGAGAATCATGCTCTCTTCTAGCAAAGAGGACAAGAAACACAGGGAGAAATTGCCCTGGAGCACTCAGACTCAGAGACAAAAGTGCTTCACATATTAATCAAGCCTCAGAGAAAACACACATAAAGTCAGCAAGTTGCACTCTGGTTCAGAGCATTTTCAAAGGTAGCCCTGTGCTGTTTATGTGGGAACGTGAAGGAAAGTAAAAGCATCCCACCACATGTCTTTTTCATGCAGCAGGAGTGGCCTGTAGACAAACACCAAGAGACAGAAATGGCTAATTTAAAAAATAAAATGCAAAGTCCTGTGGCCTGGTTCAAACTCAGTCTGACAGTGAAGGTCACAACAGCTTTTCACTTTTGTTTAAAGATGCCGCCTTGATCAATGCCGGACAAAAACACAACAGCAAAGAGGGACCTGGTATTAGACCATCCTGAAAGCGAGATCACCCTAAAGCGGGTTTTTTGGATTTTTGTGTTTTTTTTTTCTGATAGCTTGCTTTCTTTTCTAGATTAAAAAAAAAAAAAAATTGGTGAATTCTCAAATTACTAACATTTCAAAACATGATAAAAACTACTTTCCCCAAAGTATATTACAAGTGACTATAACCAAAATTTCTCAAACAACAAAATCCCTGCCTTTTGAAGGCGCTCTACGCTCAATTTCTTGTAACTTGTAACTTTTCAAACAGTTCCATTCCGTTTTTGCTCTTCTTGTCTCTTGCTCTCCTTCACATTTTTTGTTGGTGGTGGTGGGTTTGGGGGGTTTTTGCTTTGTTTTGGGGTTTTATTTTTGCAGTTTTTCTAGTCCTACCAATCACAAGGAGTGGTAAAACACTCCAATTTTAAAAAACTGTTCAAACCAGTTGTAAGATTCATTGTCTGTAAAGAAAATTACTTTGGCCTCCAACATGTGTTTTCAATACAAATGCATCGCATAAAAAGTAAAAAGACCTCTTGTCTAATATGGCAATTCTCGTGGAGCCATTTTGGTCTTTATAGAAAGATCTCACTTATATCTTGGTAGAAAAAAAAAAAAGTGAAACAAAGCAGACTCTGCACCTTCCTCAGGCCTGTTTTATATTTCTCCCATGCTGTCTCCCAAAGATATCAGCACTTGATAAAAGTTCAGGCCTTTTTGGTGCAGAACTCTGCTTGTCATTTCTTTGGAAGCGATTAAAGACATTAGCACAGCTTCACCATAAAAGCCTGAACAGCAAGTGTCAGGACGACTCCACAACCCCCACCTCACGCTTTCTCTGCTTTGCACATTCCCAAAGGTTTTATATGGAAGAGGAGAAGCAGTATTTTTTTAGTTTCCCTTTTCTAGCCTTTCTGATGGAAATAATGCTGATAAATTTTCACAAATATTTCCAAAGAACTTCTACTCTTAGAATCAAAATCATCTGCTTAACAACAAAATTTCTATATGATCATTGTTTTCTGAGATAATCCCAGAGGCCAGTGAAGAAAAATACTCTTCAATATAACCAAAAATGGTGCCAAGGAAATCAGAGGGTTTGGAAGTTAGAATACTCTAGGTTTTCATCCCAATTCTATTCCCAAGTCTGTACAAAGCATTCGGTTCTCTGTGCCTTTTTCCCTAACGTTAAAAGAAGAGGTATTAGTCCCTGCCTGACAGAGTTCAGATTAAATCATTCATATCAAAGTAAAATATTCAAAACGTGTGATTTGTATTTGTTGAGAGAACATTTGCAGTGGTCATTTCGCAAAATCTTTGGGAGCTCCTTTCCACATTTCAACAGTTCCCTATGGTGTACTATCTCACTTTCCCAAAGAAAAATCTAAAAACTTCATTTCCTGCTGTCTGTCTTTTAGATTCTTTAAGTGAGAAGCACCCACATGAGTTATGTGGAGGAAGAAGCCAAGTGCTGTCACATTTTGTGGGTGCAGATCACCACGTGGTTCTGAACCCGTAGCTGTGGCCCCAGCTTCTGATCACAGTAAAGGCTGCAGCTCCTGAGACTGGTCTGTTCTGTGGGGTGTCTCTAAGAGTCTTTCCTGGGAGCTCAGCTTGGGGTCTGTATCTTAGCCGTTCTCACTGAGCCTACGAGCGATCTATATCACTTAAAATCTCCTGTGACTTTAACTACCTAGAGTGGGTTCTGTTGTGTATAACTAAGAACCTCATCAGACACATATGTAGAAGTGCTTGGTTTTATACCCGACATATAGTAAAAAACTGTACATTTTAATTGCTTTTCTGCCACCCCCTGAGGTTTTGGAATCTCATCCTCACTAGCAAGATGAGCAAGAAACAGACAGATATAAAGAAAACTACCCATACCAAAACCTCTACTCATCAGCCTGCCATAATGCCTAAAAGTCACATGACTTCACAGTAAGTACTTATCTCCAAAACACCCCTGATTGGCAGAACTGGAACAGATTAATTAGTAGAGGCACTCCCTAGAGAAATGGGATATAGAAAGTTAAGTTTTAGTACGTAGGCAGTGGGCAAAAAGTGAGGATCATGAACAATGATCCCAGAGGGTCCCCAGGTGGAAGGCGACCCAGAAGGGATTGGGGCTGAAGAGTGTGAATGGTAGGACGCCAAAAAAAAAAAAAAAAATGCACTTTCTTTGCCTAAGATCGTGAGATGACTTACAGAAACTTAAGTCATCCTGTGTCTAAAGGGAGATATTCCTCACAGGCAGCAGAGTACATGCAAAGGAAATTAGTGTTTGAACTCAGAAAGAAAAAAAAAATAGAAAGGTGGAAAAAGACATATAGTGACCAGAGGTGATCCCTGAGTTTCCTCTGAATTCTCAAGGTAAATTTCACAGGCCTTCTTTCCAACCTAGATCACTTTCCATATCATATGACAGGCATTTGTACACATACCTCAGATCTCCACTTTACCCTATAATGCATGGGCCTTTCTTATATCTCTTACATCTTGCAAAAGATATTTTGTGAAAGAGTGAATGAGTGCATAAATGAAGCATATTCCAACCAGACTTTTTAGTTTCATAATTTCTTATTAGTTTCTGAACTCTGATTAATATGCATGTAGCCCAATTCTTCTGACAGAAAAATGATCATGCAGTATGTACTAATTCCAGCTTCAAATTACAAAGGCACGTTTTTTTAGTTACTCCTGCTTTGTGCTCTTGCCTTATCTAAGCTTTCCAAAAGAATTCCCTTTATTTTGGTATGCATTATATATACTCCAATAGATCACTGGCATGTTTTACAATCCACTGCCAGAAATGCTGCTTCTGTCTTCACGATTTGACTCGTAACTGTTATCAGCATACACCGTCAGGGTCTTCTTTCAACTTCCAAGCCCAATTTCTGTCACTTCCTCCTGAACAGTTTCTCTACCATCATACCACCTTACTTTTATACTTGCCCCCCAAAACCACCCATTCAGTCAAGGAACAGTTATTAACTATTTTGTGCCAAGCACTGTGCTAAATGCCAAGGATATGATAATAAACACAAAGGTTAGAGTAGGGGGTGACATTAATGGAATAATTCAACCATGATTAGCACATTTGGGCAAGTACTAAAAAGTTGTACAGAGTGATGTGAGAAAATAAAATAGGGGGACCTGGCATAGCCTGGCAGGGGAGTTGTTAGGCATTCCTAAAGAAATGGTATTTGATTGGTATTACAGACTGGAAATAGCCACATACTCACCACGGTTTCCCCCAAGAAGTAGTGACTATTTCCTTACTCCTTGCAACCAGACTGGCCTTGATCAACAGAATCTGGCAGAAATGACACTATGTGAGTTCTGAGCCTAGCCCTCAAGGGACCCTGCAGCTTCTTCTCTCATGATGTTGGAACATCTCCATGAGACAGGCCCAAGCATCCCAGCTGTCACAGCTGAGGGCCCAGACCAACGAGTCATCTCAGTCAACACGAGAGGTGAGCCATCCCAGGTGAACCCAGCTAAAACTGTTGACCCACAGAATCGTGAGCAACTATGTGATTATGTTTGGGGACGGGTTGTTATGCAACAAACACTAACAGATACAACTGGGATCTGAAAATAAGGAGTTACACAAATGAAAGGTCTGCAGAGAGTGTGTACGAATAATCCAGGTTGAGAAAGTCTCATGAGGAAGCCTCCTGAGGCAATAACAACATCTGAGAAACTGAAAGACAGGTGTGGCTAGAACTCAGCGAGGGGGAATGAGGCAACTCTGTGAAGCCAGCCTGCCTGCCACGTGTTCATTTAAGAAGCCCTTCATATCCTGTTTCCTGGGACTGAGACCCTCCAACCTCCCAAGTGTCTGATGTTCTAGACAGTTTCTCTGCTTTGTTCATTAATTGCCCACTATCATACTGCCAATTTCCTTCCTCCCACTCATCCCCCATTCCAGACCAGTGGCACAGTGTCCTGAGTCCTGATTTGGGGAAAATCTCAACTATGACTCAGAGAAGCATCCAGTTGTGTCTAAGAAGATGCTACGAACCTAGGGATGGCTTTGAGCATCCTTTTCTTAGTCTAAAAACTCAGTTCGCTTCAAGTGATAACAAGCACTTATCACTCACTCCCGCCTCTCCTTGAAACCTGAAAAAGTCCATCACTTTTCAAAGAATTCTAGCCTCCATGTCCTGGCTATTGTAAAATCGATAGCTAGTGGGAAGCAGCCGCATAGCACAGGGAGATCAGCTCGGTGCTTTGTGACCACCTAGAGGGGTGGGATAGGGCGGGTGGGAGGGAGGGAGACGCAAGAGGGAAGAGATATTAGGATATATGTATATGTATAGCTGATTCACTTTGTTATAAAACAGAAATTAACACACCATTGTAAAGCAATTATACTCCAATAAAGATGTTAAAAAAAAAAAAAAGAGTTCTAGCCTCAAATGATTTTTGTCTCCCTTTACTCTCTCATTTACTCCAGGTATCAAAGTATTAATAATAATAAGGAGGAGGAGAAGAAAGCATTTACAGTAAGTCCCCTACATATGAACGAGTTCCATTGCCAAGAGCGCATTCGTAAGTCCAATATGTTCATGAGTCCCACAAAGTTAGCCTAGGTACCCAACTAACACAATCAGCTATATAGCACTGTACTGTAATAGGTTTATAATACTTTTCACACAAATAATACATAAAAAACAAACAGAAAAAATAAAGAAAACATTTTTAATCTTACAGTACAATACCTTGAAAAGTACAGTACTACAGTACAACAGCTGGAGCTTCTTAGCAGTACCAGCTCCATCACTGTTACTTTTACACTTCCTTCCAGACATCCTGGGCTTGAAATAAAGACACTGTACTACTGTACTCTATACCGTACTGTAAAGTACACAAAAGCACAAGCACTTGTAGAGGATGCACGCAATGTACACCAGACATGTGAACTACCTTACGTGATTGGGCATGCGAACGCACATTCGCAATTTTGAAAGTTTACAACTTGAAGGTTCTCATGTAGGGGACTTACTGTATTTGTCAAAAATGGATTTATCCTTGGGGTTGACCCTTCCTCTGACAAGTTCCCAGTTGCCTATGATAGCTGTTTGAGTTGGATTTCCCTCAAAAGCAGGCTTCAGTTCAAGGACTTGGGTGCAGAGAGTTTATTTAGGACGGGAACTCAGGAAGGATAAGTAAGGGAGCGGGCAAAGGAGAAAAATCAATAAGGGTCCATTAGCCGGCCAATGACTGCTATGGGCACCTAGCACTCAATCCTGCTGGGGTAGCTCTAATGAAACCATGTAACACAAGCCTCAGAATTGTACCACCAAGGGCTGGAGATGTAGGGTGCTTATTCCCCTATTCCATTTGTGTCCCTTCTTGGTTTGGAGTTGCCCCTTGAGACATTAATTCTGGGCACTTCATGCTTCCCAGTGCTTGGACTGGGCTAGTGCCCATAGTCCAGAGATAACCTCCTAGATAAGACTAGGAGACAGAGACCTGGAAGAGGAGAAGCTGTCTGGCAGCTTGGAACCGTCCACTTCAACTACAGGTGAACACAGAGCTGGGCCACAGGGACATGGGGTGAGGCATTGACAGCATCCAGTATACAAACATTTACTGAGGATGCTCTACGAGCCAACTCTGGTGTCAGATGCTTCACATGAGTTATCTCAAGCAATGCTCAAACCAATGCTATGATGTTATTGTGAGCTCCATTTTGAAGATGGGAGAACTGAAGCCCCTGGCCTGAGTAAGTGGGACACAGCCAGATCCTAAGCATGGCTCTGCTTCACTCATCCATGCATTTGAATAGCAGGCAGTTGGGTAAGACAGACTGCAAACTACAAGGAAAGCAATTGCTCCCTAGCATTGTGGAAACCATGAGACAAACAGTAGACATGACTTCACATGGAGCCATTCACAACCTCATGAAAGGCCAAGAAAGAGTTTCTTCCCCATATGTTAGTTTTGTACTTCTTGGTTAGTCTAGCTATCTAAAATTTTATGTGCCTAAAGACTGGTGCCTTTCTTTTTTAAAATTCACATGGCACTTAACACCTTGCAATTGTGCTATCTATTAAGTACTATTTAATTAGAAGGTGTAGCGGACACATTATTTTCTGGGCATCCAGTATCCATTCCCCTTCCCCTTCCCAAGTGCACCCGGATTTCCGTAGATAACTACCTCTCCTCCAGCAGTAGAGGCTTGCTGAGAAGGTAAGTCCAGGTGCTTGCTTCTCATTTGAGAACCTGCAGTGGACTGACCCTTCCCAGGAGTATACCTGTGGTCCAAGCTTGAGCAAGCAGATGCCCTCTCATAGGACTCTGCATCTCGAGCAAGTGATGCAAGAACAGAGAGAGGATGTGAGGCCTGCATCAGAGCAGCAACAATAGCCAGCCAGCCAGCACATTCTCACTAGAATGGGGTGCCACGCTTCTTTTTTCATGTCTCCAGCCCTCTGAGCCCCCTTGATCCTGCCCCTCCTTAAACCTGGTCCCCTGGTCTCTGGAGGTTGCTCATCGCTCCCCTTCTTCTTTTCCTCCCAATAAATCCTCTTTTGCTTAATTGCCCAGAATAAGTTTCAATGTTTGTAACCAAGAATTGTAAATGTTACAGACAGTAGAGTAACTGATAGTGGAATCTGTAATGTCTATGTCATCCATTGAAGGTGGTAAGATTTTTACACATGCAAAGGTTGACAAGTAGCATCTGCAGAAGCTTTCCTCTGCCCCCTCTGAAAGTGTATGTGGTTCTTCATTCCAACACATAAATGCGAAATTTACCTGGCAGTACAGGGAACTCCTCAGACATGCTAACAAACCTAAGCATATTAACTAAAGCCTATGTTTTCATTGGAATGCAGAGGATATCCCACTGAAAATGTTACTCAATGCACTCTGAAGGGTTTCATTACAGCTTTTTTTTTTTTTTTAATGAGTTGGCTTTCCTCTCTTGTTCCATCACATGCCCAGGCTCCATATTTTTATTTCAATACTCTGCACTATCAGTTTATAATCTAAGGGCTGTAAGCCAGCTATTGATCTACTTTTTAAAGAACACGTTTATTCTTTCTCATGATCTCATAATCTTCTTTATTCCATTTTCCTTCCTTGGAAGTTCTACCCTCCGAAAATGGTGAACGTTGTCATATTAAATTTAAATTAGGATGAAATGCTCAGTGGTCTCTAAAAGCCCTGGACAGATTCATCCAGGTCAGTATTCTTCAAGAATATGTCATATTAACCCCCCCAGTAGCTAGTAATGTTTATAACACTTTTATAACCTTATCATGGCCAAGGCACACATAAATTGTACAAATTTGGAAACACAGTTGGTAGAGGAGCAGCAAATTCATAGTGTAGAAAGCTACAGGGTGTTTTAGAAAAGACAGCATTTTAAATACAACTCATGAATAAGCAAACAGCCCCGACCACCCAAATCAACTCGAAGAGTAAACACGGAGGGAATGTTTAGTTAAATTTTAGATGCCATTTGACTAGGGAAAAGGGCTAAAACTTATCAGCTGAGAATGGATTATGTCAATACCAAAAAAAGCTAAGCATCTGCAGAGAACTGTCTTCAAGTAAAAGTTACACAGACAAAACGCTGTTTATGCACCACAGATAAAATACACTCTACTACAAAGGGCTTGCCCGTGCAAACGATAACGGGAGAAATGCTTTAGAATGTGTGGGATATACATACATAACTTATTTGTGTATTTGCATGACTGTACTTAAGGATTATCATGGGAAAGAAACAGGCACATACACATACATTGGGACAAGGAAACAAAGACAAAACAGGCAGCTGTTAATGTGTTTCCATCTACAAATGCTGGCACGTGACCTATTGAAGCCCAGTGCCCTGATATGAGGCAGGGGTCTGCAGAGGTAACCTATTCGTTACATGTGGGGCTTGAAGAGAAGCTAAGGCATCTCATAGTGTCTAACCCTGCTTCCTGTTTGTTTAGAGGGAAGAAGTGATCTTGTGCATTAACAAATTTCTTGCAGCCAGAGATTGTGTCATTTACATATGGGATCATAGGGGCCTAGGACAGAACCTGAAACACAGCACATGTTTAATAAACATTGGTTTAATTAAATCAAATATTCCTGTATCTTCTGTGTCCAGCCTCTAAGTGGGCATAAAGTAGCTCCATAAAGTTCCTTCCTTTGCTGGAAAATAAACTATTTGACTCCTTGTTATTTCCAAATATTGAATATGGAAGGCCAAAATCTCAGCTCTTCCAACTCCCTATATATCTCTTTATACATCATATTGAGGGATAATAATAATCAACTTTATATATACAATTGAGATTTGCTGCTTGAATTCAAAATCACGCCAGGGCCTTGAGAGAATCTCCCTATACCACTGGGCATCACAGACACCACACAGGTTAGGTATTCTCTCTCAACTAGCAGGCTGAAGGCAGAGCATTAACAAGGCATTGCCTCCAGCCAATCCCTAAAGCCGCGAAGCATCACCACCAGTGCAGCTGGTCATTTGTCTGTTCAGTGGCATGGAGTGGAGATAAACTGTGAGGAAAAGGAAACCAAGAAAAGGATGGAAAGAGGAAAAAGCTGAAGGGAACTTCAAACTAGTTCACCCCAACCCTCAACACAACTCATTTTCTAAGGACCAGACAAGTGTCTATTATGCTCTGTATTTCTTGGATCTTGCTCTGACTTGAAAAACGGCATTTATGAAGTATTTGAGTGTAAACTCTTTTTCTTTTTCTTTGCTCATAAAGTCACTAAGAGGAAAATGCATTCTGAGATATAATCCCCAATCCAAATTAAGTTCAAAGTCAATTCAAAACCGTGGAAGTGTTGGAGTTTGGAGTTTGTTATGAGGGCTGATGGGCAGAGCATGCCCTCCCAATATTAGCTGGACCTGAACATGAACAGCAGCAGATGCTGGGCAGCAACTGGGTGTAGAAGGAGGAGAGACACGTAAATACATCACTGCTTTCTTCTTTTAACTTTTACTTAAATTTAGCTAAGTCCAAGTATAATACAAGCAAGGTTTTTTTTAAAAAAAAAAAAGCTTTGAATAATGTCTCCCATAGCCTCAACAATTCCTGGGCCAATCAAACAGATTACTGGTCTGTACGTACCAGTGAGTTATGGATTCCAAGGAGGTCATCCAACAGAGACTTTTGTGGGTCAAATGTTTGAGAATAAGTGGTCTAAATCAATAATGTTTACAAGTTCTAATTGTTTACTTATTGACACAAATTTACATAAAGTCACTTAATGAGGAAGGGTTTGCACAACCCATGGTACTGTGTTATGTCAGATTTTAGCCATCATGTCATAGCCTGGCTCGAAAGGAAGAATTGCTGGTAACTCGTGGGCCGGGAACGAGCAGCCTATTAAGATCTGAAAAGCTGTCATCCACCCTGAAAGGACTTGCATCAGCCACTGAGGATATATTTTAAACCGCCTGTCCGCAAGAAAACTTTAATAACGCAGCCTTGCTCTAATGTCTTGTGAGAGGAGAGGCAATTTTACTTCTTCTATTAACCCAACGTGATTACAATGGCTTATTTCATGGAATATTAAGTTCAAATTCTGCTCCCTGGGAGGACAATAAAAAAAAAAAAAAAAGAGTGTGCTTATGACTTTGCCCGAAATAGCCACAGGACCACAGCTCCTTGGTGCTTTTAATGCATCCAAGCAATAATCTACCATAATTCGCTAATGGTGAGATAAATTCGTGACCAAATAATAACCTGAAAAGATGACATCAAGATGGAAAGCAAATGTTTATCTTTTGCAAAAGACAGCGTAACACAGCTCATGGTAGTCTTCCACTAGTCCCTCTTTTAAAAAAAAAATCAAGTCCTTATTGGCTGCCTCTGACAGTAGTTGTTTAATAGACCATAGCTAGCTAACTAACAAAATAAATAAGCACTTTGAAAAGCAACAAGCAGTTTCAGAGCCCCCTGAACTATATAAATGCTTAGGGAAATGAAACTGGCCTTCCTCTAAGAATTCCCAATAAGATCTACTCTTTGGAAATTATTTCAAAGAGTAATTGTACTGATGAAAAATGGTAGGTCTACCATAATCAGGGCCATCTAGGATTTTCCATAGGTCCAAATGCAAAATTTTATAGCCAACTTTGATACCCATATTCTCATTTTTAGTTGTCGGTGAATGACTGGTTGGAATTAGAACCATAATTAGTCAACTGATAATCCTAAAAGCCAATAGGCATCTCTCACCTGGTTCCCAAAAGCCATGACCAACACTTACTCGTAATGGCTTTCATTTTCCAATATGGCTCCTGTCTAATTACTCTCCATGTAAATGGGAGGAGATCCTTTCTTAATAGCCGGAGAGTGAAAGTTCATTTTCCTTGGCTCTGCGTGACCTTTGAATACTGCATGAAGTGATGAAGATTGGACAGCTACCTTGAATAAATTTAATTCACACAATTTATGATATGAAAGTCTCTCTCCATCTGGGGCTTCCATAAACAATGTTAATTTCATGGAATGGGAACCACAGCTTGCTTAGGTACTCTGGTGGTGACCACGTTATTCAGGCCTGCATCAGCATAGCTCATTTGAAAACAGACGAGTTCATCAACTACAAAACAAGATTCTTAGAGCTACAGAAAACACACGTAAAGAAAATCCTCTTCCTCAGTTTATATGTGTTTCTTTATCATAAGTGGCATATTCAGGTAAAACCAAGCATACCGAACTCACACCTATGGCTCAGAAATGACACCTCATGGATATGATTTATCACTGTTTTTTTCTTTTACAGGGGGAAAAAAGCATTTACCTTTAACATTTTTATTTGAGAAATGCAAATGATAAATGAAATTATAATCACAACCCAATGAACCTAAGGAACGCTGAAAATTAAGTATACATAAAAATGGTGTTGAGACTCCTTAAAAAAGGAAAAAATTTCATACAAATACAATAGTGCTTATTTTTACTCTCTCTTTAGAGGAGTTCCCTGTTTGTGGCCCATGTGACAAAGTGATCTGATAAGAGGAGCAAGGCTAAATAGCAAACGGCAAACATCCCAACCTGATGTATTTCCTCAGCCCTGACCTTCAGATAAAAATCATACAGAAATCTGCAAAACCTCCAAATATGCAGCACCACATGCTTCCAACATTTTCAGACACAACAGTCAGGAGGGGAAAAAAAGGCAAAAAAGGAAAAAGAAGCAAACGCATCGCTACTGAAAACAGTGTTTTCTCTTTAATATTTCAAGATTGGGCTCAGATGAATGCAGTGGCTGCCTACACCATTTCTCTCCCCATCTGTGAAGTGCGTGCACAGGCAATGTGTGTAATATACATATGTGTATGTCTATTATTTTTATGTGTAAGTGTACCCAATATCAAGTGTGTGGGTAGTTCACATGAGATATATTATATACATACTGCGTGCATATTTAAGAAGAAAAAAAGACTTCAAAAGGTAAAAATTTATTGCACTGTGAAATTAGCTAAAATTATGACAACTGTAAGAAAAAAAATTATACGGGCAAAATTTGGGTCTGGTGGAAGAATTCTTTGATGTCTGGATTCCAATTTAACCCCCGACTGAGTTCTAAGAATCAAATGAACAAAGTATATCATACACCCCAAGTCTGCCTGTCAGCGCTAGCCATCATTTTTTATTTTATTCTTTCCAGCTGCATGTATTTACAAGACTCTGTTCTGACATTTCCTCCCCTCAAAATGTACACACTCACTGCTACGGGCAGTTGCCAAATACATTTGTAAAACAGTTCAACCTTGTGTTTGTTTATTCATTAGGCATCTCTATTAGTCTCAATAAATATGTATCACTCTAATTTTTTACATTTGCTATTACGTCAGGCCTTTGTATATTTGACTTGTGTATTTATGTTTGAATATATACGACCCACATTTTAAAAGTAGCTCCTCAAATACACATTGAAAATAAAAGAGTATTCGCATACAAAAATTCACCTATATGCTGCCTTACTGTCTAGGATAGATTTTTTTAAAAATTTTAAGGATAAGAATTATAATTACATAGATTTCAACACATCCCTGCACATACAGAAAATATGGTATTCCTACCTGGATCTATATCAGTGATCCCAGGTAACTCTCAAGATACGCACAAACAAATGTTTTATGTACATAAGTTTGGCACCAGTGAACAGTTATGCAGGCACCACACTGGAGAACAGTGAAGTCTGAACTGCTTGTGTATACTGCATACAAAAATAACTTTACCCGGGTATATGGCTGTTCAGTGAGCTAAGTCTCCAAATATTTTAACGCAGTTATAAATGTTTAAAATGTTAATAATAAATTTAGGTGTTTAAAGAATATTTCCAAATAACATAAAATATCTGGTTTCCCCCACGCAATCCATAAAAAGATAAGATTTATTACAAAATGTTTGAGGAATAATCAACCTTTTTTGGCTAATATATTTTAATATTTATACACATGACACATGCTGAATATACATGATACACTGTGATTTCCCATAGTGTATGGAATTTATACAATTAACTGCAAGGTCCAATGGCTTGAAGGCACATAAGGTGCAAACACAGTTACAAGGTTTTGCTGATTATTGTTATAAATCTTATAAA
Source organism: Tursiops truncatus (assembly GCF_011762595.2). Classification (NCBI taxonomy): domain Eukaryota; kingdom Metazoa; phylum Chordata; class Mammalia; order Artiodactyla; family Delphinidae; genus Tursiops; species Tursiops truncatus. The sequence goes on from NC_047052.1 coordinate 16,507,191, forward strand.
GCGTAAAAGTATATTCTGTTTACACCATTCATTTTAAAACACAGCTTATAAAAATATTATTATTTCTTATTAAAAGATTTATATTTTTCTAGTTTTTTTCTTTTATGAGGTAAATTTATTGGCCGGTATTCAAAAAATACTTTGTTTTTCCACTTCCAAATATGTGTTTGAAATATACTCTGAGATTCAATATCAATTTTCTAGTTATTTCTCAGGGGTTATATTTGTTCATAATAATAGCAGCAAACATTCAGGCATTATTCGTTGGGTTTCTCCAAAGTGTTTAAATTTAAAAAGAATCAAATAACAAAAGCATGATGAACCAAATTGCTTATTTTACACACACATTATAGCCGTATACATATGTATGCACTTATGCGTGTGTATTTTGAACACACCATTAATCATCAATGCCAAAATCATGTTATCAATCCACCTACACTGAACATTAAATGTTTTAATATTCATATAAATTACACCAAAAATGTGACTTTGCTTTTTAAATTAAGAAACTTTGGTTCTTAATGGAGATATTTTTCATAGGCCTTTCCATTCCTTCCTAGCCATGTGTAATGCTTAAATATACCTGTGAATAAAAATCTGCAGTAAATTCTACAGCACACCCCCCAACCGTCCAGTGTGTGAATATTTTAAAAGGAACTAAAGCCACAGCATATGAAATGTGAAATGGAAACATCCCGACATGTACATGCATGATCCTGGGTTGTCCACCCGTTAGTAAAAAGGCACTGGATTCTGCAGCTGCTTATCAAATCAGCTTTATGTTTCTGGAATGAGTTCCTGCTGCTGAGCCTGACTTTGTAGACAGTCATGAAAAAAATATCCTATAAGATTGATCTCGCTCAAAACAAAACCTCTGGAAAGACACCTAAGTTTTATCAAGCCCATGTACACCTAGATAGCTTAAGGATAAATTAACAATACGAACATCTGTGTGTATACATACATACGCTAATGTATTTAATATGTTTACTTATATTCAAACCATATATTATATGTCTTGCCTAGGTGTCAGTGATAAGATTCATGTACAGAGTAAATGTTTGTGTCATATCAGTAACATTTATTCAATAATTTGCATGTTTACATCAGCTAAAGTACATTATCACTTCCCTTTCTTTTTTGCTCTTTGCTGTAAGAAGTCTGGCGATCAAAAAGAAGAAAATAAGTAGAAAAATAGCTCCTTTCATCAATTACCCACCCTGGTACTTGGGGTAGAAATTCATTAGCATGTCTTCCCCCATTCATTTGTTAAACCAGAATGCGGGAAGAATTAGACAATAACAGCATTTCTCCTACTTTTTTTTGCCATGAAAAACAAACCCCTAGAAAAGGTCCAGCATCAGCTTTGTTTCTTTTTTCAAATGGGCCTAATAATCTTTCTCAACCACCCGCGCACACCACACGCACACAAAACCCACTGGGTGTCTCCGTGGTCCATGAGTGGCTCCAAAACAGAGCTGTACATTTGCAAACACAACACCTTAAATACTGGAAGCCAATTTGGACTTACTAAAAATCTATGATCCGAGTGAGAAATCATGCTAAATACAAGCCCTGGTAACTATATTTTTAATGATGACTTTTTACAAAAAAAAACAAGGTAGGGGAGAGAGATCAGCAGGGTGAATGTAAAAATTGTTCATCTTAAATTTCTACAAACCCAAGTGTCAGGGTAAGCATGTACGGTGCATCAAGCATAACAAAATGAAAACGAGGTGTGGGGGGGAGGGGGTCCCAGGCACTTGCTTCCTTGAATCCCTCTGAATACATTTCACAATTCATCAGTTTTTGTCTTTCCTGCCACGAATGAGGACAATCAGACCAGACACCCATTAGATTTTTCATGCATTTTTTTTTCTTGTTCATGACATGTTGGCAGGGAGGATGGCAATTCTGAAATCTTACCAAATGAGAAAAATGTCAGAAGCTGAAATGACAGCTAGTGGTTACTATGGTGATAGGTGATATTGAAAAAAAAAATAAAATAAGACTCAGTTAATTCAAAAGGAATCAAGTTGGGTATTTTTAAGCCAGTTGATACAGATGAAAACTTAATCCTGATATTGGGACATTATCTTTTCGAGCTAACAGCCAAAGACACCATTTAGCTTAAATAATAACTAAATACACAGCTCATAATCTTGTGATTAAAAATAATGGAAAGAAACAGTATTGATAAATGGAAGTCAAATATTATTACCAAATGACTATCAGAGAAGTATAGATTATATTCAGTGGAAAGAGGATTTTGTCTGGGGGAAAAACGTTTACAGTTTTAGCAAAATATTTTTTTAAAAGAGAACATAGTAGCTTCACAGAAAAAAAAAGGACTCAAGGGACAACCCAGATTCTGTTAAAACACACAGAGAAATGTACGAACATGGTATTTTCATCTTCAAAGTTCATCTAAAAAAATAGAAAAGAAAATCCATTTTGATTGTAATTGTCAATACACTCAACCTTTTATTTTTAGAAGTTATTTACATAGGTAAATCCTCATTATGACTTTTTTTAAACAATATATCTATTCTCCATATCATTATTTCTTTTGTTGAAATTCAGTTTAATGTTCTGACCATTCTTCAGGGATCTTCACAATAAGCAAAATAATAATAATAATGCAGCACATACAGGCACCATTTCGTAACACCAAGGAATGACAACTTTCCCTAGCTCAATCAATTACTGCCGTCATTTTTTGGTTTCATGGTTTAAAAGAAGGAAACAGAATACCATGAAAGTAATATTTATAATTAAACAAAAAAATGCAAGTGTCCCACAGGTAATGCACATGAAATCCAGACAAGATGGTTTCTATAAAAGAGTTTTAAAACAATGAGTTTATAAAAGTGATTCAAAGTTTGTAGGGGTTCAGTCTAGAAGAATACATTGTGTCTGAAAATCTTTGACACCAAATAACTTTCTCAAGGCTTCTCTTCATACTGACTCTAAAATGCTGTAAGTACAACGGATTAATGTGGAAAAGTATACTTAGGAAGACCAGAGGCAGCTCTGATTTTGAAACAGTGTATTCTGAAAATATTCCATGCGTGCATATTTTTTCCATATGCCACACTCCCAGATCTAGTCTTTTTTTTTCATTTGATATAAGGATATTAAATTATCTACTGTATCTTTTTTTAAATCAAATCTTTTGAGAGTTACAGGTAACTAGCGAAAACAAGATTCTTATTTATAACCTCAAGCTAGTATTTAATGCAAGAGGGAGGGGATACATTATCAAGGAGGAAGCTCAGAGGAAAAAAATTAAAGTCCTATTGGTTAGGGGAAGCTCTTTTCCACTGAACAGACTACAATGCCATCTACTGGGAAAATGAAGTTCAACTTCACTTTATACAGCAAGGCTAGTTTAAAAGACGGATAGATGTAACTGGAGAGACATCCAGTCCTATAGCCTTCAGCAATAAAAACAGACAGAAACAAAAAAATATATATATATATATAGTCATTGAAACTTCAGTTCTTATTATAGATCATTATGTTCTTACTCTGAGATCTCCTCCCAGTATTTTGTTTCTTAATTTTCAGCTAAAGCCTCTCTTTTTTTAATCTCCTTCCAACTACTAATGAATAACAAGTTAACAACACCCAGCAAAATGATCACTGGCAGTGAGCAACATTGGGGTCCTTTCCTGTAATCTCTAGCTTGTGATTTTTACAAGCAGTATGTGTTAAAAAAAAAAAAAAAATCTCATGCAGAGAAGATTCTAATACCCAAAATCACAATGTGAAAGGCAAGGGTCCTGATCAGTAGGGGTGAACAAGAGTGAAGATACAGAGAAAACCCTTGACATCATCCACATAAAGTCTCTTTTTCTATCTTCTTGTGCTGCCTGGGATGCAGAAGCTAAGTTATCCTTTAAAAACTAAAAATCCATCAAGTTTTTGTAAGCTGGTCTTACATTTCCACCAATGCATCCTTTGCTCATTTGTACACTTCTCTTTAATTCTGGCTGGCTTGCTCTATGGTCTTTACAAGTGAGAAACGGAAAGGATGAAGAGCCATTTCCCCCTCTCTATATGAAACTATTCAAATTGAGGAAATCAATATTTAGAAGCAAGAAGGGACAATCACCCAAATTAACTAAGAATTTGTTTTACAAGTACTATCAAAAGGAAAATAATTTCCTACCTAAAAGCTACTGCGTGTATATTCCAAGTATAGGTATAGGCATAAGTAAACACACTATTTACTCCACACTATTCACATTTGGGGGACAGAAAATTCTTTGTTATGGGGGTTTTCCTGTGCATTATAGGGTGGTAAACAGCATCCCCAGCCACTACCCAATAGATGACACTGGCACGCACGCGCGCGCACACACACACACACACACACAGCTGTGATAATCAACAAGGTCACCAGACATTGCCAGATGTCCCCTCAGAGCAAAATCATCCACCCCACCCTTTGATAACAACTGTTTTAGGATACTAATTTCAATTTTATATAAACTAGTTCTCATATGATTCTCTATGTGGCTATGATTCATGTTGATGCATAAAAAAATATTTTTTAAGGATATAAGAATATGGTACAATAGGTGTGAATGGGAGAGTAGCAATCTCCATTCAATAATTTCTTTAACCTCAAGGCTAATCTGGGCTCCTGACCTTTCCAAAGGGCTCCCTCACAAGTTCTAGGGAAGGAGCTTAAGGGGAGAGTTGGCTCATGGATGGTAGCTGTCTAAAGGATATGCCCCAAAAGCAAAGGGAAAAAATTGCCATGCTGATGAGAACTTTGGACAAGCAGGGGATTGAGATGGAGAATGGGGAGAAGAATGGGCAGTGTTTTATTCAGTGTTTAAATTATAGGGCTTCTCCATGCAAAGTTAAAAAGTAAACTAAAAAATAGGTAATCCTTCAATAGGAAGTATTTTTTCCCTTTGCAAAACTAGACAATTTTAACAGGGAAGGTATAAAATTTTAATTTCCTAACTAGGAACATAATTTGAAGCCTTGTTGTGGATTTTTAAAAATTATCCCTCCAGAAGAAAAGATTAGCTTGAGATAAAGGTAAGAGGAGAAGGTGGAGTGGGGAGAGACACAGGTTTACATTCAAGAAGGCTAATGAAGTTAGAATTACAGCCAACTTCAGGCTTAGGACAGTGTAGATCTATATTAACCTGAAATGCTTATAACTAGGAGTAAAGCCTTTTAAGTACTATCCCAGGACATGTGTGCAAAGTCCCCATTTAAATTTCTCCAATAGAAAACCAAATAATTCTGCAGTAACTAATAGACTGTATTAGATGTGTATTGTCTATTTCCACTGCCTTTCACCATCCACAGGGATATCAAAGTTTTGTTGGTGGGAAGTTTTCAATAGCTAGTCATCTTTCTGTAGCACTCACACTGAAAAAATGTAAACACCACCTGTCTCTGCTCCCCTGATTTACCAACGCTTTAGTGATAACAGGCAAGAGCATAGGGAAATTTTTAACATTTAACATTTCTTAATTCACTGAAATCTTGCTTTTCCTCATTGCAGGAAGTGGGTATGTGTGAATGAGAAGAAATTGGATGCAAAACAAAGTATATTCACTCTTCAAAACTGCAGTCACTGGTACCACGTTCCCTAAGACCGGTAGCTTTTGTGGACTGTTTTTTTCTCTAAATGAGCTGGACCACACATATTCACTCATTCAGAACAAGCCTATAGATGAACTGTCTCCGTATTTTTAAAGAAACTCAGCTTGTGAGGTCTTCTGATATCTCAGAGAAACAAGGGACTATTTTCACATCTCGTTCACATAATGGATGGGGCTACAGCGCAGAGCAGACAAGCACCCTGGAAAGCATTCTGTTTGTCACGACGTGCAAGAAAATTCTCTTATGATTCTACACTGAGTTTCCCAAACGAAACTAGATTTCCAGGGTAGCATTCATGGATTACACTGCACTGGACCCAGGAAGGTAAAGGTCATAAGCGCACACACTTCCCATTCTACCCATGGATGGTCACACTTGTAAGTTTCAGCATATGCCTATATACTCTGGATATTTGTTAGGGCTCCTGCTACAAAGCTGCCTTTTTTTTTAATTGGTTTTTAAAAACCAAAGAAAAAAAAGCTGATCATTACTTGTTAAGATAGTCCAGGAGTGTGTATCTAAAAGATTGTTTCAGTTCTCTATAGATATTACCTGAGCAGTGTCCCCTATAGTCACCCACACCTGGTGGCCTGCCCCATGGTTCCCTTCAAGACAAAGACTCTCCCTTTGACTCCAGAGAGAGGTCACTGTGCACAAAACGCTGGTGGAATCCAGCCTCTTTTAGTCCCTTAACTTTTATCGTCAGTTGCTAAATTAGCTAATGATTAATTAGTTAATGTTTTCAAAGCACTTTGAAGATGAAAAGCACCGCCTAAGTGCTAAGTGTAAAACAACATTAGTTATTCGACTCTGCAAAGACTAATTAGCTTTTAAAAAAATGTTCCCCCCAAACTGATCAATAATGCTTCTGGTATTATAGTAGGAATGTTTGTCCCACAGATCACTAAGACCCACCTCATGTTTTAAGGCTTTTATGCCCTGAGACACGCAGAAATCCTGACCGAGGTTTATTGCCTAGTAACCCCTTGGCTTTCAACGTGGCTGGAGTTGGGCTAGTGATGTCATCTATACAAAACACAGCATTTTTGCTGTCAAAAGAGTTTTAAAGGATTATTTAACAAAGCTAAAAGTAAAGAACTAAACTCTAGGAAAGTGGTACAGAAACATGATCAGTGAACTTATATTTAAGAAGAATTAAGCTTTTAAAGTTTTTTTTTTCTTCTCTAAAAAGCTCTTTAACAGTGGTTCTCCAGGTGGCCTCTGAATTTATTGTGAGATTTCACTTTGATGGCTACGAGTCCTCATGGGGACTATTATGTCAATAATTTCTACAGCAATATTTTATTCCAGGTACAGAAATGACTTAGAAGATAGAGCCAGGGTCTGGAAATTCCAGGATCCTGTTTTAAATTGCCCATACCAACCACTATAGAATGAAAAGAGCTAACTTTTGCCATTTCTCCTCTCTCCAGCCTGAGTCTTAATGTACAGACCCTTCTGTCAGCTTATTAGACGCTAAGTGTCCCAAAAAAACCACTCGAAAAAGTTCAGTATTTTGTTTCTCCCATCCACTTTCGAAGATGTCAACAATGTAAAGTTAACAGAAATGTTGAAGCTGAGACAAGCAACTCTGTAAACAGAGTTTTAAGGATCCTTTGTCCCCTTGGTAGAAACACATACTTCTACCCGCTGTCTACCAGCAGGCCTTGGTCATAAACACTGGGGATTTGAGAATTCTTTTGAAAATGCCTGTGATTTTTATTTTTAGTCAAGATAAGAAAATAATCATCTTTGAGCTTAAAAATACTAAGTAATTTCTGTTAAAGGTTGGTTTTGTTTTGTGTAATATTTTTGTTTTGGAGGAGGGCAATTTCAAAATAATGTAAAGACGCTGACTTTTGAGGACATCAAGCAAACACTATTAATATGTCATTCTCAAAATATGCAGTATTAACAAATTAAACCTTTACACACATAACAAACTGTACAGACAACTCAGCTTAGAAAATAAAAAGTTAAGCTAAACAAAAGAAATTTTACATGTGGGAACATATGTTCCTTATGTATTTAGTTACTCCAGGAAAGAGTTTAGATGAAGCACAAACACTATAGCACATTAGACTACGTATATGTGTGTACATATATACACACATATATGTAAAACACATATATGATATAAACATACAATCACACACATTGCACACACATCAATCATTTGCTAAACAAAAGGAAAAGAGTGACATGTGCACAAATTCCCAGAACTACAGGTTTGGTATCAATATCAGTGTCAGCCTTTCTTATATGCACTAAAATGTATCTGCTGTAAAAGCACAATAAAATCACTTGAAAACGAAAAAAAGAAATGGATATAATGGAAAGTGTGGCCAGCTACTAGATGATTTCTTTGCAATTTCCTAAGTGAATATAAAAGAGCAGACACCTGAAATAATTTGCAACTCACTGTAACTCAGACACTCAAAAACAGAAAATATGAGCAGAATTTGGAAGGAAAAGGTGGTCCAGTCAAGGGCAGCTGTTACTTCTGAGGTCTCTAGAACTGAGTTGGACACTAAATATAGGGCAAGATAAGAGGACAAAGTAGGGAAAAGGTGCAATTTTGACTGGAAGAAGTTACTTGGGAAATTTCAAGGATTTATTTAAAATTCTTATCTAAATCAAGTTCCCTTCTGAATTTCTTTTTCTTATAATTGAACAAGTGTTAAACTGTATCAGGCTGTCACAGCTGTTCCAATACATGAACCACACTTATAGTAACAGCTTTCGTTACACATTTTTGTGGAGTAGTTTCCAGCACACTGCAATCAGAGCTTGCATATTTCTATACTACTTGCATATTGAAAATAAACCCAACATTTTAGATTATTTTTCTCATAGTGCATCTGGTATGTATGGTTTCTGAAAGACAAAGAGGCAATTGTGATTTAATACCTACTGATCTGAATACAACACCTTGTTTTATTTTTGTATATTATCCTCAGTGCTTTAGTTAAAAAAAAAAAAATAGAATACTTATGTTGGGTCAGTAAAGAAGTCCTGAAAAACTGCAGCTTAACCAAATCATTATCCATGAGCCAAACACTAATGCAATTTTTTCCACTTCAGAATATCTTTATGACGACATATCAAATATCTGAATATCGTATGGGTACGGAGGCCATGCAATGTTACTCAGAGCCGTTAACAAAAGAAACATGGAAAAATCAACACAGTCAAGACTCTTAATTCAATTGTTTGTTTTGTACTCAAAAGCACTTGTTCAGTCTGCCCTGAGTAACAGTGATGTTTCCAACCACAGGTGATGTTCCCAAAATGACCATGGTTCATGACTTCAATTGTTGCTTCCGGAAATATTCCAATATTTGCAAAACACAGAAATTCTGAAGTGCCTTTATTTAAACTGGAATACACAGACTACACTTCAGAAACACTATACAAAGAATAATTCTCTTTCTGCCTAAGTAAAAATAATTGTGTTTGAATAGTTTTTGAATTAAATATCCACATGCTATTGTTTCAGAGGCTGTAAAAGAAATGATAGCCATCTGTTGCTTATTGTCCTTTTTACAGAATTAGGTCTTAATTAGCTGCAAAGGCCTTATCTTCCCAATCACTGCAGCACATACGTTGTGTAAATTTTGCCTCTTGTTGTTCAAGCCCTCTAAATTAGTAGATTCAAAATTAGCCAGATATAGTAATGCTTTTCACTTTAAATTTTAATAATAAACAGAGACATCTCCTTTCTTTTTTTCCCCTAGACCCTCCCTCTTTTCTGAAAAATGAAGGCTGCTGCTGAAAGGATTGAAAATCTGGAAAGAGTTTGGGGTGGACTGGCCAACCCCCTTTCATTTCCTTCAGATGTTTACAATCTAGCACCTTTCTGAAGACAAAGATGGGAAAAAAGCTATTTTTCCCTTTGACTGAAGGGTGAGACAGGGGGGTATTAAAAACTGATCAATGTAATTTTTTTCTCAGAAGTATTTGCACATCTGTGAAATAATGTAATTTATTAAAAAATTTCTTTTTATATGACATTCATGATTATAGCCTGATCTGGAGAATTATTCAAATATAAAATTAAATGTTCGAAAACTTGCTGTGCTGTGGATGGCTTAGCTTATCCCAGCTGTGCATCAAACTTACATAATTCTATCAAAAGTACAAAAGTGAGCCTTTCTAGATCTCACTGAATCTCTGAAAAGGGGAAGTAGTGTTTTAAAAGGAAGTGTGATGATCTACTTCTTTTCGTTTCATTTACTTTTGATAAGCCTTCCAGGGGTCTAAGCATGCTCTGCTGCACTGTTAAAAAAACAGTAATGACAACAATAACAAAAAAAGGTGATGGTGGTAGGGGTACTGGGTAATAATGCAAATGTTCCATAAAACAGACTGTATTTTATTATCACAGGAAAATCTGTGACTTAAAGGAAAGTTACAAACCTTTAATATAAATTCTTCTGTTTGGGTGAAATTGCTTGAGATATAATATGAGCTGTCTGTAATTTACCTGGTCTCCCTATTGAGCTGGGCAAGCTACTTTCACTTTGAAAGTAGCCCCCATTCACCCACCCCCTTCCAAAAACAGCAAGTGCTCCAAATGGACTAGGGGAAATTTGCCCTCCAAATGCACAGCTTATAAAAACAAACTTTCCCTGGCCAAGTGTTACAGCTAGGTTTACATTCCCATTTACATGTCTTTGCATTGTCAGCTCTTAATACCTCTGCCTGTAAGGGAGGAATTCTATGAAATATTTGTCAGATTCAAATTTATTCTGTTTCTTGCACAATCAATTCAAGCTAACAAATAGTCAGTGCTATTTAAAATAATTGGAGCCCAGAAAATAAAAGACTATTAAATATTTTTGAAGTTACAGACTGAAACCCACACCCCAGATTCTGGTACTTCCCGTATCTCCTATTTTTTTTAATAAAATGCAATTCTAAAGCATTTATTGTGAATTAAAGGTTTAGAAATAAACAGAATTTGTTTATGGATTAATATTATCAAATTTTAAGTAGACAGAAAAATACAATTCTTAATAATTTTATGGCACAAATTAGTAGTCAGATGATTTCCAAAAAAGCTCACATTACGAAGAAAGGGATCTGCAGTTACCCATCTTTAAAAATGCAAGCAAAATAAGGGCAAAGATATTGTTTCTGCTGCCTAAGACAGACGGACTTTAATAACACTTAACAGAATGATGCACATAATGATCTCAGAAAGCACTTCTTATGCCTCATCCATCATGCCGAGGAGAAAATGAAGCCTTCGACAGCATTAGGAATTATTCTAGATCTTGTCAGTAATTCGCAGCTCCTCCGTAGTATCACAACACAAATGTGCGTGTGTGAGACACTGACCATTAATCTAGGAGTTTTTTTCTACTCACACAGCGCGCTGAGAATGTATCAATTGTTTCATGGAGAAATGGCATATAGGAAGCCACACTAAATAAAACAAGAGAAACCAGGGAGATATATGGATAGATAAACAGTGTGTTATGGAATGAAAATGTTTTCTATCACTACAAGAGAAGTCAAAGTAATGTCCCTGGTGCCCGGGCTAGGTGAATTGGAAACTATAAATGTCCTGGCTAAACAATCAGACTCTCACTGATTAAAAGTTTCTGTAAAGTTACAGCATACTATCAACATCCCTAAGTAATAAGCCCTTATGCGATGAGAAAATGATGGGTTTCCTTTCTCTACTAAAGAGAAACGCAAAAAGGTCCACTTTCTGTCCTTCAGGCAGAAAATCAAAGTGAGCACCTGGGTTGTTTGTTTCACCCGTTTGAAAGTTTTCATCGGGTTCAAAAAAATGGAGAGGGGTGGATCCTGAGGATGAATAAAATAACCAGCTTATGCACAGATATCTCTGGCTTTGACAGTATGTCAGTGGCAAAACAAATTTGAACTCCCAACCCTCACGATAAAACAAACAACAGATTTTGGCAGCATCTTCCTCAAAATAAGCTCTGTTCTTAATAGTATGGTGACCATACTAAGATAGACTCTGCTCCAGAGAAAATGGTTTATAAATATTTGCAAAACAAACTCTTAAAACATTCCTCTGAGTCCACTCCAAATTGATTTCTACCCATGCACTGTAAAGATGAAAGCTGACTGGCTGTCTGGTTTATGATAAATTAAGATGGTTTAACTCCCAAAAATCATATCAACCCCACACAGATGTATTTCTGTGAAGTTCTGAGAGCTACTCCACAACCAAAAAAAGCAGGCTCTTATCAAATGGATTGAAATGAGTGCTTCTTAGAGTGGATGCATTGGAACAGGATTGGGAAAGAACAAAAAATAAATAGATAAATATGCAGGTGAGAAAATGTAAATATAAGCTAATAAACAGTAATAATCACTAAGTTTAAAGTCTTCTAAAGTAAAATGCAGGGTTTTTTTTAAATAGTTACCTAAAGTATGTTAGCTAAGTAAAAACAGGCCAAAACCACTTGCAAATTGGTATCTAGTGTAAACAGAGTTCCATCTTATTTTCAACACTCAAAATATGAAAGCTTATATTAAAAAAAAAAACTTTTTTGGAATGATGAACAAATTTTCAAGGACAGAAGTGCTAAGTACACAACTCAGGTTGGGCTACTGTACTCACCTCCCCCAGCCCCAGCTCTGAGTAACAGTTTATTATTCACACGTAATAAACTCAAGGGCAGGATAAAAACAGAACTCCCAGGAAGTGGGTGTTGCCCCGGTCCCCCCCCCCCCCCCCCCCCCCGCCACTGAAAGCTATAAAGCAGAAATGTCACTGAGAGCATCACCACGGTCTGGCAATGGACAGATATTTATACTGAATAATGCTCACGTCAGGAATGAGTAAAACCAGGTTTAAAATTGAGGTTTTCACAAAATAATGAAGAGGAAATGTCATCCTTGCAGCAGTAAAACGGCATAAATTGTGCTTATTCATTCATTATCCTGTTCCCCTCCCCTTCCCCAATGGAAACATAATTTTTATTTTTCAAATCTACATGCATACAAGACAACTTGGCTTTTACCAGAGTTGTTGCTCTTTCAAAGCCCAATACTAGAGACAAAGATGGCTTTTAAAGATTTTTTTTTTTTTTAATTACAAAGATGGCAACGAGAACACGTTTCCTTCTAGATTTCAATTCAAAGAGAAAAGGTAAATAGAATTCCCCAAACAAAATTACCTAGACCTTTAACTTTTACTTTCTCTAACTGAACTACAGAGAAAACAGCAGCTCAAAGTGTCACCTGCTCAACAGTAAATACACTGCTTCTTGTAGCAAAGGAGCTGGAAGAAGGAAAAGAAAAAGTGTCTACATTCCAATGACGCTGGTCCCGAAAAGGATTACAAAAGAATACTCAAGAAGATATTCCTGTGGGCAGCTATCCGAAGAGATGTCAGGGCTGAAGGAGGCAAAGTGGGGGCTAAAAGTAACTAGAGACGATTCGGTGAGGGTGGGGTGGGGTCTACCTCGGAGGTCTAGTTAGGGTGCAGACAGATTTCAGGCTGAAAGACAATACCCATAAAGTTCCCTGTCCCCCCTACCAAAAAATCCTGTAAACCTGTGCTGTCTGGCAGCAAGCCTGCATACTCTCTAGTGCTGAGATAAAGACCCAATCTGCTCATCAAACACCTCCAGGCTCCACCATCTAATAGGAACAAATTGGCAATGACTGCCCAAGCTAGTAACACAGGTCCACTGATTTGTACATTGATATGGATGCCTAATGATCCCCTTG